>NC_053494.1:7413314-7713314 GCF_905171775.1 Rana temporaria
GCGCAAACCAATCAATAAACGCTTATTGCGTTTTTTTTTTTTTTTTACGAAAAATATGTAGAAGAATACGTATCGGCCTAAACTGAGGAAAAAATAGTTTTTTATATATATTTTTGGGGGATATTTATTATAGCAAAAAGTAAAAAAATCTAGATTTTTTTTTTCAAAATTGTCGCTCTATTTTTGTTTATAGCGCAAAAAACAAAAAGCGCAGAGGTAATCAAATACCACCAAAAGAAAGCTCTATTTGTGGGAAAAAAAGGACGCCAATTTTGTTTGGGAGCCACGTTGCACGACCGCGCAATTGTCAGTTAAAGCGAATCGCAAAAAGTGGCCCGGTCTTTTGGCCAGCAATATGGTCCGGGGCTGAAGTGGTTAACCGGTTAACCCCCGCCGCATGTATATATACGTCCACAGAATGGCACGTACAGGCATATGGGCGTACAGGTACGTCCCCGCCTTTCCGTGGGTTGGCGGTCCGATCGGGACCCCCCCCCCCGGTACATGCGGCGGTCGGAAACCCGCAGGGAGCGATCCGGGACGACGGCGCGGCTATTCGTTTATAGCCGCTCCGTCGCGATCGCTCCCAGGAGCTGAAGAACGGGGAGAGCCGTATGTAAACACGACTTCCCCGTGCTTCACTGTGGTGGCGCATCGATCGAGTGATCCCTTTTATAGGGAGACTCGATCGATGACGTCACTCCTACAGCCACACCCCCCTACAGTTGTAAACACACACTAGGTGAACCCTAATTCCTACAGCGCCCCCTGTGGTTAACTCCCAAACTGCAACTGTCATTTTCACAATAAACAATGCAATTTAAATGCATTTTTTGCTGTGAAAATGACAATGGTCCCAAAAATGTGTCAAAATTGTCGGAAGTGTCCGCCATAATGTCGCAGTCACGAAAAAAATCGCTGATCGCCGCCATTAGTAGTAAAAAAAAATAAAAAAAATAAAACTATCCCCTATTTTGTAAACGCTATACATTTTGCGCAAACCAATCGATAAACGCTTTTTGCAGTGTTTTTTTTTACCAAGAATAGGTAGAAGAATACGTATCGGCCTAAACTGAGGAAAAAAAAAATTGATATATGTTTTTGGGGGATATTTATTATGGCAAAAAGTAAGAAATATTGCATTTTTTTCATAATTGTCGCTCTATTTTTGTTTATAGCGCAAAAAATAAATAGCGCAGAGGTGATCAAATACCACCAAAAGAAAGCTCTATTTGTGGGGAAAAAAGGACGCCAATTTTGTTTGGGAGCCACGTCGCACGACCGCGCAATTGTCAGTTAAAGCGACGCAGTGCCGAATCGCAAAAAGTGGCCTGGTCATTTGGCCAGCAATATGGTCCGGGGCTGAAGTGGTTAAGGGGTCCATTCTAATCACTTTGAAATGTTGGCAACTTTAGTTTTCTTTATCTTATAAATTGAAACCCCTTCCCAGGATCATTTTTTTTTATCTACAACCCTGTGATTGGGGCATTTAGGAATGGAAAGGTTACATTCTGATTATTAGCGCCAAGTAGAGAAATTAGTGGGATGTAAACTGTACTGCTGTCTCTACATTGAACTGTTCAGAATATAGACCTGGATATGCTGATGCTGACATGCTTGACATTCCTAGTATCCTCCCTTCCTCTCCCTTCCTCTCCCTTCCTCTCCTAGTATAGTATGGAATAGCAGACTAGAACAGGGATCCTCAAACTACGGCCCTCCAGCTGTGGTGGAACTACACATCCCATAAGGCATTGTATCAAACTGACATTCACAGACATGACTAGGCATGATGGGAATTGTAGTTCCTAAACAACTGGAGGGCCGTAGTTTGAAGACCCATGGACTAGAATATGCTTCTGCTACCCCCCCCCCCCCCCGCGCATGCAGGAGGGGGGCTGGTGTGGATCAGATGTAGAGCGTAAGACATGTTCTCATGTAAACTTACAAAACAAGCTGTTTTATATACTTGCCTTTGGTGGGACATGGAAGACCACTCGCTGTAATGGAACTAAACCTAGAAACAAAGCCGCCCTTTAGTTCCTCTTGCCATTCCTCCTCTCTCAGATGCTCACCAGGTCCATGCAGATCTCCAAACCATTTGGCTGCATCCTTCCCCGTCTGCCAACGACTTACTTCTTCTAACTCCTCCTGCCGGAGATGGGACTCCCTGGAACAGACGCAACTCCAACCGTGGGAGGAGATTTATGCCCCCTACACAGGAGCGGAATTTCCGCCAGCAGAAGTCTGATGTGAGCTTTTTATTGGAAATTCCCAACCGCGTGTAGTGGGCCCCATCGGACGCTTGCTGTCGGAATTTCCGACAACAAAAATTTGAGCGCTGGTTCTCAAATTTTCCAACAGCGAAACTCGCTGTCGGAAAAATTCCGAGCGCTTGTACATAATTGCCGACGCACAAAATTCCACGCATGCTCGGAATCAAGTAGAAGAGCCGCACTGGCTATTGAACTTCATTTTTTTCTCGGCTCGTTGTACGTGTTGTACGTCACCGCGTTCTTGACGTTCGCAGTTTCCGACAACATTTGCGTGACCGTGTGTATGCAAGACAAGTGACGCAATTTGAGAAGCGGGGGGGGAGGAGTCGCAAGTTGAGAAGCGGGGGGGGCCACGAATTGAGAATGGGGGGCTTTTTGAGTGCTGATGAACAAAAATAAAGGGGGATGCCATCCGGGGCCCTGGGGACCACCGAGCCCCTCAGAGGTCTTTTTTTATTTACTTATTTATTTATTTGGGTGCTGACGAAAAATAAGAAATAAAAAAAATAAATAAGTAAATAAAAAAAGGGGGATGCCATCTGGGGACCACCGGGGCCCTTAGAGGTCAGGGGGGCTTTGGGTGCTGACGAAAAAAAAAGGGGGATGCCATCTGGGGCCCTGGGGCCCACTTAGAGGTCGGTGGGCCTTGGGTGCTGATGAAGAAAAAAAAGGGGGATGCCATCCGGGCCCCTTAGAGGTTGGGGGGGCTTTGGGTGCTGACGAACAAAAAAAAAAAGAAAGAAAGAAAAGGGGATGTCCTGGGGACTACCAGGCCCTTTAGAGGTCGGGGGCTTTGGGTGCCGACAAAAAAAAAAAAGGGGGGAAGCCATCTGGGGCCCTGGTCACCACCATGCCCCTTAGAGGTTGGGGGGGGGGGGCTTTGGGTGCTGATGAAAAAGAGAAAAAAAAGAAAAAGGGGGAAACCATCCAGGGCCCTGGGGACCACCGGGCCCCTTAGAGGTCGGAGGCTTTGGGTGCTGACAGAAAAAAAAAAAAAAAAAAGGGGGATGTCATCCGGGCCCCTGGGGGCCACTGGGACCCTTACAGGTGTACTGCCTGTACCCCCCTGATGGCGGCCCTGGCTAGTAGGCTAGATGGCTCTTGGGTAAGTTGGGCCTAGTATGTGGATATGTATGCATACCTCCCAGCTGTCCCTCTTTTGGTATTAAATGCCTCTGCCCCCCTTCTGTCTCAGTTGTCCCTAATTTTGGACAGATAGTGTAAGTACTGCAGTACATCATTTAGCCTGAGGTACGGGGGGGCGTAGAAGCCGAGAAAAGCCGAACATTGGCCTGCAGTACCTCATTTGGCCTGAGGTACGGGGGCGTAGGAAATGAGCCGAAGTGTCCTAGGGCCTTTTCGGCCGTTTTCAGTGCTCTCTGGTGCCCCCCCCCCCAATCTCTGGCCGCATTCGGTATTGCATCCCATTGAAGTCAATGCGGAACAAATTATTTTAGTTTCCATTGACTTCAATGGGGAAACTGGCTTTGATATGCGAGTATTTCGGATTACAAGCATTCTCCTGGAACCGATTATCCTCGTAATCCGAGGTTCCACTGTACGTATATTGTATCAAGCTGGGCCTATGTAACTATACAATACAGATCAGACCTGGAAATCTATTTTAACCCTTTCAGCTTGGGAGGGCCCCGCTGTATGGGTAGTGTTTGTGTGATTCCTGGAGTTCGTATTGTACATAGATATACATTGTATAACCTGTTCATCATTTACTTACACAGGAGTGTGAATGGCGTCGGAATACCTAGGTGTGTTCTTCCTCCTAAATCTCTTTATAGGGGTAAAGTCCGAGCCAAACTCAGAGTAAGTTGTACTGAAGTCTATATATATACTGTATACCTAATATACCATAATCCACCGACACAGGCGTGGAATGAGCTCCTCTTACACAGAAAAAGCCTCATAGGTCTACCATGGAAATATGTATCTGGTGAGTAGAAAAATGTGACCCGGTCACCTAATACATGAGATTGTGTGATTAGAGAAAAATGATTCAATTGTGAGAGTTCTGAAGCTGTGTTAGGCTTCCTTCATATGGGGTGCGATTAATTTGCTGCTTTTAGAAGCGGCTGAACACGGCCTCTGGACGCAGCAGCATTCTGTGCCATTGGCTGCATTATATAGGGTGACCACGTGTCCCGGATTGCCCGGGACAGTCCCACATTCTGCAGGTCTGTCCCGGGCACCTTCACTCTGGGACAATACAGTGTCCCGGAATGAAACTGACACAGGTCCCAGCATCAACCCCTCAGAGTTTAAAGCGGGGGTTCACCCTTAGAGAGCACTTTCTCCCCTTAGATGAATGCTCGTTTTCTCTAGGGGAATCGGCTATTTGTTTTAAAATATGATCCGTACTTACCCGTTTACGAGATGCATCCTCTCCGTCGCTTCCGGGTATGGGCTGCGGGAATGGGCGTTCCTTCTTGATTGACAGTCTTCCGAGAGGCTTCCGACGGTCGCATCCATCGCGTCACGATTTTCCGAAAGAAGCCGAACGTCGGTGCGCAGGCGCAGTATAGAGCCCCACCGACGTTCGGCTTCTTTCGGCTACGAGTGACGCGATGGATGCGACCGTCGGAAGCCTCTCGGAAGACTGTCAATCAAGAAGGAACGCCCGCTCCCGAAGACCCATACCCGGAAGCGACGGAAGAAGATGCATCTCGAAAACGGGTAAGTACAGCGCATATTTTAATACAAATAGCCGATTCCCCTAGACCAAACGAGCAGGAAGCTAAGGGGAGAAAAAAAAAAATTTAACAAATGGGTGAACTCCCGCTTTAAGATGTGACCCCCCCCCCCCAAACTAGTGAAGAACTACAGGTCCCAGCATAGATCTGTGAAATCTATGGGGTCACACCCTTAGATCTCATGGGTTCATGCTGGGAGTTTCAAAATTGGGGGGGATGGGGGTCACATCTTTAGATATCATCGGTTCATGCTGGGATTTGTAGTCCTTTACTTTAGAGGGGTGTGACCTCCCCAAAGTTAAGGACTACAGGTCCCAGCATGACCCCCCCCCCCAGAGCTGAAGATGTGAGACCCCCTGCCCCCCAAAGAGTGAAGAACTACAGGTCCCAGCATACACCTGTGAAATCTATGGGATCACACCCTTAGATCTCAGGGGTTTCATGCTGGGTGTTGTAGTCCTTCAAATTGGGGGGGCAGGGGGTCACGTCTTTAGATATTAGGAGTTCATGCTGGGACTTGTAGTCCTTTACTTTTGGGGGGAATGTGACCCCCAAAAGTGAAGGACTACAGGACCCACCATGAACCCCTCAGAGCTGAAGATGCGACCCCCCCCCCCCAACTAGTGAAGAACTACAGGTCCCAGGATGTACCGGTAAAAACCATGGGGGGGGGGTCACAATTTTTTTTATAAAAAGTTATCTTTTTTTAGGAAAGGGTGTCCCTGAATGGCAGTTTGGAAATGTGGTCACCCTAGCTGCATATAAACTGCTGATTAGCCGCATCCAGAACTCTTCAGAAACGTCGAATCTGGCCGCGTCTGCACCCAGGGCCGGTCAGAGGTTCTGTTTGCACGCGACTGCTCAGACGGGGGGCAATTACACTTGGACAGCAGTGGGGCTCGCCCCAGCTGCCAGCTGCAGTGTTTACAGACATTTAGCCAGATTCAGAGAGACTTACGACGGCGTATCAGTAGATACGCCGTCATAAGTCCGAATGAGCGCCGTCGTATCTTTGCGCGCATTCTTAAAATGAGATACGCCTCACTGTTGCCAAGATACGACCGACGTAAGTCTCCTACGCCGTCGTATCTTATGTGCATATTTACGCTGGCCGCTAGGGGGCGTTTACGTTGATTTACGCATCGAATATGTAAATTAGCAAGATACGCCAATTCACGAACGTACGTACGCCCGTCGCAGTAAGCTACGCCGTTTACATAAGGCGTTTTTCCGGCGTAAAGATAAACCACCAAAAAGATGGCGCAGCCCATGGAAGGTATGGACGACGGAACAGCCGTCGTATTTTACGTCGTTTGCGTTACCCGTACGTGAATGGGGCTTGGCGTAGGTTACGTTCACGTCGAAAGCACTGAGTATTTGCGACGTGATTCTGAGCATGCGCCGTACCAACGGCCCTTCATTTACATGGGGTCACGGTTACTTTACATGTAGCACGCCCACTACCTGCCTAATTTGAATTAGGCGGGGTTACGCCGGCCCATTTCCGCTACGCCGACGTAACTTACGGAGCAAGTGCTTTGTGAATACTGGCCTTGCCTCACTATGTTACGTTGGCGTAGTGCAAATGGGATGCGCTACGCTGGCCAAAAGATATGCCAATCTACCTGAATGTTTAACCACTTCAGCCCCGGACCATTTGGCTGGCCAAAGACCAGGCCATTTTTTTGCGATTCGGCACAGCAGCACTTTACAACATGAGGGCAGACAGTACAATTACAATACAATTCCATACAGGAGGAACCAGAGGGCCTGATCGTTAGAGCTTACAGTCTAGGAGGGAGGTTTATATTTATATTCGCCATGTCCAACCATTTAATAGCTTACACAGACACAGTCTCCCAGTGTTGACAACTCAGAGTCACCGAGACGATGCAGAGGACACAAGGGGTGCAGAGCCACCGAGATGATGCAGGGGACACAAGGGGTGCAGAGCCACCGAGACGATGCAGAGGACACAAGGGGTGCAGAGCCACCGAGATGATGCAGGGGACACAAGGGGTGCAGAGCCACCGAGATGATGCAGGGGACACAAGGGGTGCAGAGCCACCGAGATGATGCAGGGGACACAAGGGGTGCAGAGCCACCGAGATGATGCAGGGGACACAAGGGGTGCAGAGCCACCGAGATGATGCAGAGGACACAAGGGGTGCAGAGCCACCGAGATGATGCAAGGGACACAAGGGGTGCAGAGCCACCAAGATGATGCAGAGGATACAAGGGGTGCAAAGCCACCGAGATGATGCAAGGGACACAAGGGGTGCAGAACTACCGAGATGATGCAGAGGATACAAGGGGTGCAAAGCCACCAAGATGATGCAGAGGATACAAGGGGTGCAGAGCCACCAAGATGATGCAGAGGATACAAGGGGTGCAAAGCCACGGAGATGATGCAGAGGACACAAGGGGTGCAGAGCCACCGAGATGATGCAGGGGACACAAGGGGTGCAGAGCCACCGAGATGATGCAGGGGACACAAGGGGTGCAGAGCCACCGAGATGATGCAGAGGACACAAGGGGTGCAGAGCCACCGAGATGATGCAAGGGACACAAGGGGTGCAGAGCCACCAAGATGATGCAGAGGACACAAGGGGTGCAGAGTCACCGAGATGATGCAGAGGACACAAAGGGGTGCAGAGCCACTGAGATGATGCAGAGGACACAAGGGGTGCAAAGCCACCGAGATGATGCAAGGGACACAAGGGGTGCAAAGCCACCGAGATGATGCAGGGGACACAAGGGGTGTAGAGCCACTGAGATGATGTAGAGGACACAAGGGGTGCAGAGCCACCGAGATGATGCAGGGGACACAAGGGGTGCAGAGCCACTGAGATGATGTAGAGGACACAAGGGGTGCAGAGCCACCGAGATGATGCAGGGGACACAAGGGGTGCAGAGCCACTGAGATGATGCAGGGGACACAAGGGGTGCCGTGTGACCACAGAGGACACACCAAGACCAAGTTACAATATATGATTAATGGTATCTATGTTGGTTAATTAGCTCCAAGGAGTGGACACCAACAAGTCATATTAGTGGAACACCAAAACATGTAGCTTAGAGTATACTCACAAAATAGACTACTAACAAAGTTAATAGATGGTGCCAAGGGTAGGACATGAATTGTCGCACCCAACCAAAGAAAAGCTAAAATAATGAAAAAGGCATATACTTTTTTTATAAAAAGCTTTTTTGGTACTATCTTGTTTATGGCACCACTAAGATCCCATTACAGACCTTCCTGTATATATCTTCTATCCAGGGATGTTGGTGCCTTTCCGAGTCCGTCCCTAGCCCACAGTACCATTTTTATTTTCATTGGGTGGTACTGCCCGCTGCACACAGCAGGGGGATCATTTTTACATGTGAGATCCAAAGCGTTGCGGCTGCAGCATTTTTACAGCCCCAGGGTGGTGATTGGGGGTGGTAAAGATGCAGCCCAACCATGTGTTTTTATCGCTTCCCCCAATCACAAGTGTAAGAATAGCCTTCACATGGTGCTTTTTCATCTTGTTTATAAGTGGGGCTTTTCAGGCCCTTTTGGAGTTTTAAAGAGCATGCCTCCATGCACGGTGCTTGTTTATATCTAGTTATTGTAATATTGAGGAATAGGAGGAAGCATTTTAATAATAGATATTGTGGCCGGCTGTATTTTAGCAGTTGTGCCACTAGATGGTGTGCTGTGAAACTAAGCAAATTGCATTTGTTACGTGTATTCCTTTTTTTTTATTACATTTTTTGCTACTTTTATTTTATTTGTTTTGTGGTGTAGCACCATATATACATTACAAAAAAAAAACATCCACCGAGCAAATCTGCATTTTCTGTGCACAATGGACAAAAACAAATGTTTTATTTTCCATGTCGAAGGATTGTTTTTATGGGTAGTAGAAAAATACCATATTATCGCCACTAGATGGCGATGAGGAGCATCACACACACACACATATATCGTATGTATTTTTTACATGAGATAAAATGTAACAAATCCAGAGAATGCTAGAATGTTCTTTTTTGTTTTTGTGTTTTTTGTTTTTGTTTTTTTATGGACTTAAAAAATATATACAAAGTATCTCTTTTGTAAGAAAAAGGCAAACCCAGGTGTGCATAGAAGCGGGTACATAGAAGAAGACCGTTGACATAGGCGTGCGCACAGGGTGTGCCAGGTGTGCCCAGGCACACCCTAATCATCCTGGAAAGCACAGATTCCCCCTACTGCCCTGCAGGGCTGGACTGGGACAAACATTTGGCCCTGGACTTCATCCAGACTGGCCCACTTTGACATGTCTCTTCCACAGCGGCCGGACAACTCCTGCACACCCCCGGCCACCAAAGCCCCCTCTCCCCCTTCACTAGCCGTTTTACTTTATTAGAGTAGAACGGCTGGTACTGGTACTCTTATAGGCAGTACCAGTGGGGAAGCTAGACATTATTTCACCCGGGGGCAAAGAATCAGTTTGGTGCCCCGCCCCCCCCCTATGGGACAAGATTAGGCAGAAGTGAGAAACTCCCAGGCCATAGCTGTTGAGTCAGCTGTCTGTCGTCGTCCCTGCTCCTCTGGTCCTCCCCCTGCTTCTTTGTTCCCCCCAGGTGAGCGCTGTGGGCAGGGAGAAGAGATGAGCGCTGCGAGAAGGGAGAGACAGAGGAGCGGAGGGTGGCAGCGGCCCGCTGTCACTGAAGCTGGCCCACTGAGCCATTGGCCCACCGGGAAACTCCCTGTAGTCCCAATGGCCAGTTCATCCCTGCTGCCCTGGCTTCCATTTTTCACCCGCAGCACTGCCAGTTTCCCTCCTCTCCTATCGGCTGTTGCTGCTGGGATGTTTTAGGAGTGGGGAAGGGGCCAGTAAAATATGTAATTCACCAGCCCCTTCCCTTTCTGAATGATCGATAGTGTGTGTTTGGGCTTTCGGGTGCACAGCCTAATGGTATAGGCTGCGCACACCTATGACTGTTGAGCTGTGGTTTTACTGGTCCCTGCCTGCCCACCTAATACCTACCATATAGACGGGGGAGGGACAGAAACTGGGATTGGGAGAATGTTGGAGGGTGGAGGAGATAGAAGAGTACTCTGCTTCTTGCCATGAACTTTGGTCTTGATATAATTGTCCGGTCCTAATAACAGAAAGGTTTTCTGGTTTCCACAGGTATAAGGATCTCTGGTGAAGCTGGACATTACTAGGTGAAGATATGGTGTGTCCCAGTAAGTAATATATAATGTTCAGATTGGGATATCTTTACCTTTCTGTCTCCCTGATTGCCACCTTCCATTCCTTTTACTTATTTATTGTGTTTTTGAAGGATTCAAAACCAAGGATGATGTCTACTGCTATTCTCTGGCCAAGGCACTATACTATGTGGTTTCTCCGGTGACCGTGGGATTTTATGCTCCATGGGGTAGACGCAAGGACCTTCTACTCAACAAGATTGAAAGTAAGTATCAGAACAATTGTATTCAACCTTTTCTTTAATAAAGGCCCCATGTACATCTCTTCCGTTATGGAGGACTACAAAGGGCCTGTTAAAATGGTCACTAATAAAATGTGGGTGCTTCTGTGTGAACTGAATGGGCAACTCCAGACAATAACTAAAATTTAATTGAACCATATTCCAGAAACACTATAAGCATATAGCACTATAAGATTTTGCGGGAATGTCCTGCGCTTTACACTAAATCCCGCGGTCCCACGAGCAATGCTATTGTCCCGTCATGTCCCGCGATTACCGCGATAAATCCCGACAAACCCCCCCCGCTCAACAACTCCGATCCACAGAATTCCCCCCCGCTCAACAACTTTGATCTGCGGCCCCCCCCCCCCCACTTAACAACTTTGATCCATGGACCCCCCCCCCCCCGCTCGACAACCTTGATCTGCGGTCCCCCCTCGCTCAACAACTTTGATCCGCTGATCTGCAGACCCCCCCCTGCTCAACAACTTTGATCCGCGGACCCCCCCCCCCCCCCGCTCAACAACTTCGTTTGGGGAGGTATGCTCATTTGTCCCTCATTCTGAAGTTGAAAAGTTGGGAGGTATGCTATAAGCAGTGATGTAACTATGGCCTTATGACTGCTATGGGACCCGAGGGTGGGAAGGGGGCCCCATTATATAATTTGTAGAGGCAACATGGTATTTCAGTGTGATTTAAAAATAACACAGAACAAGTTTTGTGTCATTACTTTTTTTTTTGAAAAGCCTATGGCGTGTGAACACACCCAAAAACTCCACCCGGTGCAGAAAAAATGTGCACGCACATAAAGAGTGTTCACAAAAACGTGCAGACGGGTGCAACGTCAAATGGTCCTCCTGTGAAGAGGGACCCAAACCCTGATCCCCCGGGGCGTTAGGCTCCAGACGGGGACTGAGGTACTGTGGTCCGAGCAACCGAAGCCGACACGGGCCCAACTTCCTCGGAGGGACTGCCGAAACAGAACCCTCCCAGTACTAGGTGGGGCTCCCCCGAAGGGAGACCCCATGAGAGCAGGAGAACTAAGCCAGAAGGCCATGTCCACCCACTCCCAAGACGTTCAGGGCTGGCCCGAGGACCCGCACCCTACTAACCACACTGTGTGACAAAACGTGCACAACAAAAAAAGACAAAAAACGTGACAAAACATAGGCAATAAATTAAATAAAGTGGGGGAAAGGGATAGTGAAGAGGAGGGTGAAAGAAGTGGTCAATGTGATGTACAATGACCAGGCCCTCCGGCCAGGAATAAAAAATTCCTCCGGTCCTAGCCAAAAGGCCTGGCCCAGGAGGCAGGTGCTAAAAAAAGCGTGTAGCTGGTGCAGTGACCGTGGTATCCTTAAATCAAAGTGTCCCTCACACACAGTGATTCTCAGATACCCCTGGACTGCCACTCCAGGGGCACATGCACCATAGGCTTTTCCTTCCAAATCTGCCCCCCCCCCGACCAGCCAGTGCAGCCCTCCACCCCTGCCAGCTAGAGAGCCCTTCAAGGTTTTCTTGGGGTGAACTGCCGCTCCAGTTAGCAGCCTCCACCAATAATAGCCCTTCCAGACCCCCCGTCAACCCGGCGGATTTGCATGGCCTTACCCCGTCTACTCTCAGGGCAGTACCAGCTCCTCCTACCGGATCGCTGACAGAGATAGCACTTACAACAGCCAGCCAGAGGGCCAGACTAGAACTCGGGAAAAAAAAAACAAGACCAAGTGCAGCCACCCATCCCCACCAGAAGCACCCTTCCAGATAGCTCAGACTCAACCATGGGCCGGCCCCAGTATCTATCGGGCAGCACGGCATAGTCCCTGCTGAAACCATCCTTCCAGGTGCAATGACGTCATTGGATTGCATCCACCCTCCCCATGTAGGAGGTGCTTCAGCGCTCCGCTGACAACTGATAAGAACAGATACCACACCTGATCCTAGCCAAAAGGCCGAGAAGCGGCAGGGAAGACACCACCATCAGCACGGCCAGAGTGCAATGGCCGAGCCTCGCCCTGGGAGAACCACCTTCATGATCATGGTGTCTCCCCTGCCAGGTAAGTGTTGTGTCATTACTCCGATCCACTGAAGTCAGATGCATCAGATTGTATTTCATACTGTCCCTAGTCTCAGATTTCCCTTGCTTCTCCCCCCCAGTGAGTAGATTTATTGCCGTCAGGAATTCTGGCCACCTTGGTCAGCACTCTGATATTACCTTGTGTGCCCAACAGTCTTCCTGAGTGTCAACAGTGTGTAATGCTCCTGCTCATCATTCCAGCATCCTGGTTTTGGCTGTGGCATTCTCCTTGTCTGTGTGTCCACCTGCAAGGTGATCGATGTGGCCAGTCTCTGGGTAAAGACCAAACCTGATTTAAGCCAGCCAAGCCTGCAGTCTCATGCTTGTGATATTGCGTTTGTAACATATGCTCCAAGCCCTCTGTTACTCTGCCTGCCTTTTGACTACAGATTGACCCTGACTCTTCTGAACCTTGCCTACCTTGTACTTGGACTTTCATTGAACCACTCTGCCTGTCTGCCAACCGCAAGTACCCATTTTCTTTGCTCAGTTCGCCCCTGCCCCAGTTTGATGGCAAGGCACTATAGCATTGTGTATAAGTTCTGGGGGCAGGGCTTGTACACAAGTACTGGAAGGTTTACCTTATGGGAAGGGGGGTGTTATAGGTGAAGAACACAGAAGCCAGCTATAGTGTCCGACCACCTGCATTAGGGGTAAGCATGACACTGAGCCCAACAAGTCCCAGTGTGTCTCCTCAGCTAAAAACTGATAAGACGTTGGAGGGTTGTAATTTGAAAAAAAAAGCTACAGTTTAAAGAGGTTTGTATCCGGGAGGGTTATAGGGAAATTATGCAAAGGAGAACTAACAACTGTGTAATAATATATATCTAAAATAATAATATATATTTTATATACTTTTTCATTTATTTTTGCTGATCTTTAAACCTCAGAGTTCAGCAGCTGATTTCTTTAATCCTTGACTATATTCCAGGTTAAGCTGGTGCCATGACCACAGCCCAGGTTCCATAGGTGTTCACAGCCTATTGCATTAGAGTGTGCACCCCAAAACTCCAACACATATGCATTTGACATATTTACCTGCCTCTTCCCCGCTCTCCATCCTGAAACAATGGGAGGAAGGGGGGACCCGTGCAACAGAAGAAGGAGGAACAGGGAAAGGAGGGGTGGCAGGGGTGGCATATATTGTTACCGATCCCCTGTATTTTCCACCTGTGGCAGCTGAATGTTGACAAAAGGGAGAGGAGGAGAAGCCTACTTTCAGCTGCTGCAGGAGGAAAATACAGATTGTTTACACTAAATTCCACCCCGACCACCCCTCCTGTCCAGGTTCTGAGGGTCAGCAAGGAAGGAGTGTGGTTTACCAGTCACCTGCCCACCATTGACAGGTTGCTAACCCCAGGATTAGGGTGTGCCCAGGCACATCTAGCACACCCCTTGTGCACGCCTATGCCAGATTCCCTGTTTTAGTCCCCTTTCTCCTGCAGTATCCTATGGAGATAACCTTGCACATGGCCGCTGATAGAGGGGACCACCAGCCCTCCTGTAGGGGGCCTGGGCACACAGGGGGCCTGGACAGCAGGAGGATCAGTGGAGAAGAGAATGAAGAATGACAGCGTCTCTCATTTTGCAACTCAAAGCCGGTTTCTCCCACTCTCCCTCCCGCTGGCTTTCAGCTGCTAGGTGAGCGACACAGAGGGCCCAAATTTAGGGGGTGCTGGGGTGGGTTGTTGTGCCCACCCACATTTCAGTTCTGCCCCCATGGCTGTCCGCAGGCTGAGCTCCTTCCTCCGCCTGTACTCACAGCCAGGATGAGGAGGCGGCAGCCTGGAGGCTGGAGCGGTGAGAGATGAAGAGCCAGGAGGAGGTGTGCTGTGTTGTGCTCTCATCTTCTGTCAGAAGAGCGCTGCTCTATACAGTACAGGAGACCGGATCACTCTCTTACTGTAGATTGCATTGCACTGTACACACACACACCACCCCCTATCTCCTCCGCGGGCTGCTCGTCTCCCGGCAGCAGCAAATGTGAATAGAGGGCGGTGCATGCCCATCACATAAAAAACATTCCGCTTGGGCCAGTCCCACCTGCCCCATCTTGTCCCAACCTAAATACATATTCAGCTCTATTTACTTACACTTCATTCTCATGGTTTGGTTTGCAGCATATCTATGTTTGGAATCATCGGAGAAAGAACAGGATGAAGTTGCAAGGACCAAGCAGAGAATAAGAACATGCACAGGAAAAGATCTCATCAAGCTCATCTTCCTTATGATATTTTACCATCCCGTCATAACACAAAAGCACAAAGAACGAGAGAACATACATTTCATCTTCATCCGTTTCAGTGCGTGGGAATATGCAGGCAGTGATCAGCTCTGGGCTGGTCTTGTTACCACCCTCTGTGACGGTATTGAGAACCACTTTGGACTGATTCCCATAAGTGTATATCGAGCTGTAAGCGGAAAAACTAAAATGATTGATGCACCACTCAAACAAGAATGGGTTAGTAAGAGGTTCTTATGTCTCCCACTCTGGACTGTTACCATTTTAGTCATCTTGATTGGTGTTGGTGTTGGTGCTTTGTTTATAATATACGGCTTTCCATTAGGTGACCCAATTGGAAATATGTTGGCGGTTGCTGAGAGTGTTGGGGCAGCTGTCGTTGGCATATCTGCCGTAGGGATATTAAGAGAAGTCATTGTGACCATTAAAAACATAATTATCACCCAAAAGGGTGTGGTGCAGCAGAAGATGAACCGGACAGACATGAGTTCCCACCTGGGCTTCATGAGTGATGTAAAGCACGAGGTTCAGATCATCACCCAGTACCTCCAACTCATGGAAATCTTCCAACGGCAGAAAATTAAAGTCGTTTTAGAGATCACAAACCTGGATAGTTGCATGCCAGGAAAAGTCGTAGGAGTCTTAAATGCCATGAATATTCTACTCTCCGATCCCAGTGCCCCATTTATCTCTATTCTAGCGGTAGACCCTAGGATCATTGTGGAATGTGTAGAAAGCTCACGATTGATGAAAGGCATGGCAAACAATGGTTATCAGTTCTTAAACCGTATTATAACTCTGCCTTTTTGTATTCCCAAAATGGACCGCGATACGAAGTGTTTCTTGATGAAAAAGATCATTAAAGGACCAGGTGAGCTGAAAAGAGAAACAGAAGAAGCAAATATTACTGAAAGTTTATTAGAGGTTTCAGATGAGAAAGAACTTCTTCGACCAGGAAGTGCCCATAAAAATGATTTTGGAGTCCAGGACATTCCCTTGAACATCAGATGCTCTGGAGAACCAGGACTACCTAACAACTTTAGTGCAGATAAAGGACCAAAGACCAAAACTTTAATAAATGACGCCTTCGAATACCTCTTTGATGAAAACGTGAAAGACTATATCACAGACAACGTTGTCCACATCAAAAGGATAGTAAACACTCTCGCTATAACAATTCGACTCATGGTCAGAGAAGTGCCAAGGACTAAGATTAGGCCTCACAAAGTAACACAATGGGTCCTTCTGGCAACTCAATGGCCCTGTCGGCTCAGCTGGATATTACAGTGCATCGAAGACGAACAACAGAAGAGGTGCCTGGATCAAACCGAGGCGACAGGAGAATCTTCTATCTACGATGGGACATTCCTTTGGGATGTTTTTGAGAAGTCTTTGGAAGAGTTAGATGCCATAAAAACAAGTCTCACACAACTTCTGGAGTTGGATGGAGACCCGGAGATTTTCCACAAACTATTGTATGGAAATTTTACTGTAGCACATGCCAACTTATTTTTGCCATTCACTGTCAATCTGGACCAGTCCATCAAAAGACAGATGGAACTTTTACGAGGCAGTAACAACATGTGGGAAGCCAAGAAGACTCACAGACTGACCATGTTGTCTTTACTGAACATGAGTGTAGATGAAGTTTGTAAAGAAGTAAGTGTATTCTGTGTCATACTCTCCTTGCATGCCAATTACTGTTTATGTGCTGATTTTTAAAAATTACTCTTTCTACAAATTGCCTTATTGAACAAATCCAGTGGTGTTAGAAAATTTTCGCCTGTTCGCTATTCGGCGAACACTCAATGTTCGAGTCGAACTTACATTCAACTCGAACATTGGGCTCTCTCGCCTCCCCCTCTTTTCCTGTGGCCTGCCAGGTTGCATGCTCGGATAAGGGTCTGATATGGATTTTTGGGGGGACCCCTACGCCATTTTTTAAAAAAAAAATGGTGCAGGGTTCCCCTCCAAATCCATACTAGACCTGAATGGTCTGGTATGAATTTCGGGGGAGACACTACGGCATTTAAAAAAAAAATTGGCGCAGGGTTCCCCTTAATATCCATACCAGACCTGAAGGGCCTGTATGAATTTCGGGGGGGACCCCCCACGCAATTTTTTTTTACATTTTCGGTCCGGAGTTCCATTGGTAATGGACTGGGGGGGGGGGCCCATGCCGTTTTTTCCAATGACTTTTATCTGTATTGTCGGGACCTGACAATTCATTACAGCGGCGATCAGTTTTGAATGACTTTTTTTCCTTTAGAAATTTAGGCCCAGATTCTCAAAGGGCTTACGACGGTGCAACGCAATGTACGCCGTCGTAAGTCCTAATCTGGGCCGTCGTATCTATGCGACTGATTCATAGATATCCATTAGATCCGACAGACGTAAGGTTCTTACGCTGTCGGATCTTAAATGCAATTTTTTTTTGTCGCTAGGTTTCGTTTTCCCAGTCGAGTATGCAAATTAGCAAAATACGCAAATTCCCGAACGTACGCGCGGTCGACGCAGTGAAGTTACGACGTTTACGCTAGATTTGCGACACGTAAAGTTGCCCCTGCTGTATGAGGGGCAACCAATGTTAAGTATGGCCCACGTTCCCAAACGACGTAAATTTTAAAATTTACGTCGTTTGCGTAAGTCGTCCGTGAATGGGGCTGGACGCCATTTACGTTTACGACGAAACCAATGACGTCCTTGCGACGTCATTTAGCACAATGCACGTCGGGAAATTTTAGGGACGGCGCATGTGCATTACGTTTGGCGCGGGAACGCGCCTAATTTAAATGCTCCACGCCCCCTACCCGGCTCATTTGAATTAGGCGGGCTTGCGCCGGGGGATTTATGCTACGCCGCCGCAACTTTACAGGCAAGTTCTTTGTGAATAAAGCACTTGCCTGTAAAACATGCGGCGGCGTAACGTAAAGCAGATACGTTACGCCGCCGCAGTTTTACACCCATCTACGAGAATCTGGGCCTTAATTTTGTGCAGGGACTGTTCTAAACACGAGAAACATGTGCCACTTTACAGGCATACTATAGACGCCCCCTAGGTACGAAATTTAAAGGAATATTTCACTTTTATTTTTTCACTTTAAGAATTATTAAAATCACTGCTCCCGAAAAAACTGCAGTTTTAAAAAAAAATAATTGCATTGATACATGTCCCCTGGGGCAGGACCCGGGTCCCCAAACACTTTTTATGACAATAACTTGCCTATAAGCCTTTAAAATTAACAATTTTGATTTTTCATGTTCGTGTCCCATAGACTTCAACCACTTGACCCCCGGACCATATTGCTGCCCAAAGACCAGAGCACTTTTTGCGATTCGGCACCGCGTCGCTTTAACTGACAATTGCGCGGTCGTGCGACGTGGCTCCCAAACAAAATTTGCGTCCTTTTTTCCCCACAAATAGAGCTTTCTTTTGGTGGTATTTGATCACCTCTGCGGTTTTTATTTTTTGCGCTATAAACAAAAATACAGCGACAATTTTGAAAAAAAATAATATTTTTTTACTTTTTGCTATAATAAATATCCCCCAAAAATATATAAAAAAACGTTTTTTTTCCTCAGTTTAGGACGATACGTATTCTTCTACCTATTTTTCGTAAAAAAAAAATCGCAATAAGCGTTTATTGATTGGTTTGCGCAAAAGTTATAGCGTTTACAAAATAGGGGATAGTTTTATGGCATTTTTATTTATATTATTTTTTTACTAGTAATGACGGCTATCAGCGATTTTTTTTCAGTACTGCAACATTATGGCGGACACTTCGGACACTTTTGACACATTTTTGGGACCATTGGCATTTTTATAGCGATCAGTGCTATAAAAATGCATTGGATTACTATAAAAATGCCACTGGCAGTGAAGGGGTTAACACTAGGGGCGGGGAAGGGGTTAAGTACTGTGGGGGGGGGGGGGTTGTATGAACAGATAATCAGCATTTCCCCCCCCTGACAGGACCGGGAGCTGTGTGTTTACACACACAGCTCCCATTCCTCGCTCTGTAACGAGCAATCGCGGGTGCCCGGCGGCGATCGCGCCCGCCGGGCACGAGCATGGGACTCGGGGGCGCGCGCGCCCCCCTAGTATCCTGCGAGAGAGCCGACGTAGAGCTATGGGCTATGGCCATAAAACGACGGCGGCAGGTCGGCAAGTAGTTAATGCCACGTACACACGATCGATTCATCCGATGAAAACGGTCCGATGGATTTTTTCATCAGATATCCGATGAAGCCGACTTTCATCAGTCTTGCCTACACACCATCGGTTAAAAATCCGATCGTGTCCAACGCGGTGACGTAAAACACAACGAGAGAAAAATTAAGTTTGATGCTTCCGAGCATGCGTCGACTTGATTCTGAGCATGCGTGGATTTTTGACTGATGGATTTCCCCACAGACGATCGTTTTTTTTCTATCGTTTTTTTTTAACCATCAGAAAATTTTAAAACGGGTTCTATTTTTTTTCACCAATGGGAAAAAAAAAAAAACGATGGGGCCCACACACGATCGGTTCGTCCGATGAAAACGGTGTTCCCGTGTTCGAACAAATTTTGTGCCTGTTCGCACGTTCTGGTGCGAATGGAACCGGGGGGTGTTCGGCTCATCCTTCTTTATGAACCATAACCTCTGTCTTTTATTTCCAGATGAGTAAAATAGGTTTCCAGGAGGAGAACCTACAACTGTATCGGCAGAAGATAAGAGACAACAACCTGAATGGCAGAGCCCTGGTCTATAGTGATAATAATGAAATAAAAGATGTCCTATGTATGGGCTTAGGAGACTGGGCCCTCTTCAGTGTATACTTCTTAGGGGTACTTCCCCCGCCTCCTGCTGCCCCTACAACACTCCCTGCGTTTGGCAAGCAGGAACCACAAACATTTGGTATTGGATCAAATGAGAATATCTTAAAACAAAGCAAAATTTATTTGTCAAATGAAGATCTTTCCTAAAACACCTGCGCACGTACACTGCATGGACTGCGCGATTGTTACCAAAGAAATGTAGCAGAATACAGTTTGGAGAAAATCTATGAAGGAATTCGATGTTTTAAATTTTTTATTGGATATGTTTTAAAGCACAAGTGAGGTATCGCCGCAATCGTTAGAGAGAGAGAGCAATAATTCTAGCCCTAGACCTCTGTAACTCAAAACATGCAACCTGTAGAATTTTTTAAACATCGCCTATGGAGATTTTTAAGGGTAAAAGTTTGTCGCCATTCCACGAGCGGACGCAATTTTGAAACGTGACATGTTGGGTATCAATTTACTCGGCGTAACATTATCTTTCACAATATAAAAACAAATTGGGCTAACTTTACTCTTGTCTTATTTTTTAAGTAAAAAAAAAGTGCGCTTGTAAGACCGCTGCGCAAATACGGTGCGACAAAAAGTATTGCAACGACCGCCATTTTATTCTTTAGGGGTGTTAGAATTTATTTTATTTTTTTTATGTTTTGGGGGTTCTAAGTAATTTTGTAAACACAGAGTCTGAAAAATAGGCTCGGTCCTTAACCACTTGCACATTTACGTCGGCAGAATGGCACGGCTGGGCACAAGCACGTACAGGTACGTCCTGTGCTAGTACCCAGCCATGGGTCCCGCACGCACGCCCGTGACCCGGTCCGAAGCTCTGTGACCGCGGGACCTGATCGCTGCTGGAGTCCCGCGATCGCTCCCCAGAGCTGAAGAACGGGGAGAGCCGTATGTAAACACGGCTTCCCCATGCTTCACTGTGGCGGCTGCATCGATCGAGTGATCCCTTTTATAGGGAGACTCGATCGATGACGTCAGTCCTACAGCCACACCCCCCTACAGTTGTAAACACACACTAGGTGAACCCTAACTCCTACAGCGCCCCCTTGTGGTTAACTCCCAAACTGCAACTGTCATTTTCACAATAAAGAATGCAATTTAAATGCATTTTTTTGCTGTGATAATGACAATGGTCCCAAAAATGTGTCAAAATTGTCCGAAGTGTCCGCCATAATGTCGCAGTCACGAAAAAAATCGCTGATCGCCGCCATTAGTAGTAAAAAAATAATTAATAAAAATGCAATAAAACTATCCCCTATTTTGTAAACGCTATAAATTTTGTGCAAACCAAACGCTTATTGCGATTTTTTTTTAATAAAAATAGGTAGAAGAATACGTATCGGCCTAAACTGAGGAAAAACAAAATGTTATATATGTTTTTGGGGGATATTTATTATAGCAAAAAGTAAAAAATATTGAATTTTTTTCAAAATGGTCGCTCTGTTTTTGTTTATAGCGCAAAAAATAAAAACCGCAGAGGTGATCAAATACCACCAAAAGAAAGCTCTATTTGTGGGGAAAAAAAGGACGCCAATTTTGTTTGGGAGCCACGTCGCCACGACCGCGCAATTGTCTGTTAAAGCGACGCAGTGCCGAATCGCAAAAACTGGCCGGGTCCTTTAGCTGCCTAAAGGTCCGGGTCTTAAGTGGTTAAGTGGTTAAGGATGCGTGAGCTACATTTTTGCCATTATTACCACCTTAAGGCGTGGTAGATGGAAGACTTTGTGGGACCCGGTTGAACGAGGTTGTCAGTTATCTAGACTTGGCCAAGTTCTTGTTTGTATTGTCCCGGAGCCAGGAGAGCCTGAGGGAAGAGGCGAGAAATGAAACTCTCTATTCTGGTTTCACTTTCAAGGCAGGAAACGGCTCCTGACTCCCAGAATACGAGCCTCCTGACTCCCAGAATACGAGCCTCCTGACTCCCAGAATACGAGCCTCCTGACTCCCAGAATACGAGCCTCCTGACTCCCAGAATACGAGCCTCCTGACTCCCAGAATACGAGCCTCCTGACTCCCAGAATACGAGCCTCCTGACTCCCAGAATACGAGCCTCCTGACTCCCAGAATACGAGCCTCCTGACTCCCAGAATACGAGCCGCCTGACTTCCAGAATACGAGCCTCCTGACTCCCAGAATACGAGCCTCCTGACTCCCAGAATACGAGCCGCCTGACTTCCAGAATACGAGCCTCCTGACTCCCAGAATACGAGCCTCCTGACTCCCAGAATACGAGCCTCCTGACTCCCAGAATACGAGCCTCCTGACTCCCAGAATACGAGCCGCCTGACTTCCAGAATACGAGCCTCCTGACTTCCCGGCCGCCTCTCCGGATCTTCACCGTCCTGATTGAGGACTCAGGAGTGTCAGGGGAGTTCCTCTAAGGTGACCATGGATGGGGAGACGTGGAGGACAGGAGAACCTCGACAGGTAGACGAGGAGCAAAGTCTGGGAGATAGCGAGGACGGGATTTCCTAATCCACCTTCCACCCCGGTCTTCAACCTTCCCGTCTTCCAGACTTCCAGGTAACGGCACAGCCGGGAAATCGATCGCCATTTAACCCCTTAGCTGCTGGAAGATGTCAGATTTTTAACCCTTTCGCTTCCAGAGCCAAATTTTGCTTTTGCACACATTTAAAAAATACTTTTAGGTTTGAAGACTACTGAACCACCCCCCCAATAGTATATATTTTCTGAAAGCAGAGACCCTGGAGAATAAAATGGTGGTAGTTAAAAAAAAATGTAATATCACATTTTATTAGTGCAATACAGTCTATGTAAGATACTGCACATCACACAGGGCCAGATTCACAAAGAGATACGACGGCGTACCTGCTAATACGCCGTCGTATCTCTGAGATCCAACAGTCGTATCTATGCGCCTGATTCATAAAAATCAGTTACGCATAGATCTCCCTTAGATCCGACAGGTGTAAGTGACTTACACCGTCGGATCTTAGGCTGCAATCTCCCGCCGGCCGCTAGGTGTCGCCTCGTTTTTTTACGCGTCGGATATGCAAATGAGGAGAACCGCCGATTCAGAAACGAACGCCCGCCCGTCGCTTTTTTTTCACGTCGTTTGCGTTCGGCTTTTTCCGGCGGATAGTCACCCCTGCTATAGCAGGAATAACTGCGGCGTATCCTATGTTTAGTATGGCCGTCGTTCCCGCGCCGAGTTTTAAATTTTAACGTCGTTTGCGTACGCCGATTCAGAATTCTGCCCGACGCAAGTTACGCTCACGCCGAAACCACTGACGTCCTAGCGACGTCAGTGTCAGCAATGCACGCCGGGAAATTGAGCCGGCGGCGCATACGCATTTAAATCGGCGCAGGGACGCGCCTGATTTAAATACTACACTCCCCCTAGCCGCGGAATTTGAATTACGTCGGGGGAGTTACGATCCGCCGGTGCAAGTTTCGAGGTAAGTGCTTTGTGAATACAGCACTAGCCTCGCAAAAGTGCGCCGGCGGATCGTAAATCACATAGATTACGCGGATCTAAAGATCCGCTAATCTATGTGAATATGGCCCACGGAGTTTATCTGTCAGGACTATGATTGAATAACATAGGGGTGTATTTATAAAAAATATATATATACTGGGCTAGATTCAGCAACAAGTTACGGCGGCGTATCTCCAGATACGCCGCCGTAATTTCAAATCTGCACCGTCGTATCTTTACGCCGATTCTCAAAGGCAGATACGTTGAAAAAAATAGGCTTCCTCCGCCGACGTAACTTGAATACGGCGGCGTATAATTGCGTGCAATTTTACGCTGGCCGCTAGGTGCCGCTTCCGTTGTTTTCGGCGTAGAATATGCAAACGACCTAGATACGCCGATTCACAAACGTACGTACGCCCCGTGCGCAATTACGTTACGTCGTTTACGTTAGGCTTTTTTGGCGTAAGGTTGCTCCTGCTATTAGGAGGCGCAGCCAATGTTAAGTATGGACGTCGTTTGCGTAAGTCGTTCGCGAATAGGGCTGGACGTCATTTACGTTCACGTCGAAAGCTATGACGATTTGCGGCGGAATTTCGAGCATGCGCACTGGGATTCTTTCACGAACGGCGCATGCGCCGTTCGTAAAAAATGTAAAATACGCGGGGGCAACATTAATTTCAATAAAACATGCCCCCTCATCCTCATTTGAATTAGGCGCGCTTACGCCGGCCCCATTTACGCTACGCCGCCGTAAGTTAGGAGGCAAGTGCTTTGTGAATACAGTACTTGCCTTTATAACTTACGGGGGCGCAGCGTAAATAGGATACGCTGCGCCGCCGTAATAATGCGCGCAGCTACCTGAATCTAGCCCAATGTATATATATATATATACACAAATTAACGTGGAGTTTTGCTGTACAAATGCCTATGCAAATATATATATACACAAATTATACACCTATGCAAATATATACATATATATATATATATATATATATATATATATATATATATATATATATTTGCATAGGTGATCGTACAGCAAAACTCCACGTTAATTTGTTCTTTGAAAATGGGGAACAAATCAAATGTTCTCAGGCTATATTCTTTAAGGATCTGTGAATGCGGAAAATACCACATTATGACCACTAGATGGAGCGGAGGAGCACACTTATTTCCTATGACAGTCAGCTCCATCTAGTGGCCATAATGTGGTGTTTTCTGCATCCGCACATTCGATCTGCAGAGAATATAGCCTGTGAACGTTCGACTTTGTCCATTTGCACAGAACAAATTGACGTGCAGTTTTGTTGGACAAGCAGCTATGTGAATTTTTTTTATAAATATACCGGAACAGGATGCAGCATTCAGCAGTAAATATAGTATACTAGGACCCCTTACCTTGCTGTATTATAAATGTATGATGCACAAGCAGCTGAATAAACTGGTGTCATTTTCTGTAAGTCCACCATCCCTGTGCTGAGTTCCCGGGTCTGTACACCCGCTGTGCCCATTATGAGGGGTTCCCACCATCCCTGTGCTGAGTTCCCGGGTCTGTACACCCGCTGTGCCCATTATGAGGGGTTCCCACCATCCCTGTGCTGAGTTCCCGGGTCTGTACACCTGCTGTGCCCATTATGAGGGGTTCCCACCATCCCTGTGCTGAGTTCCTGGGTCTGTACACCTGCTGTGCCCATTATGAGAGGTTCCCACCATCCCTGTGCTGAGTTCCCGGGTCTGTACACCCGCTGTGCCCCATTATGAGGGGTTCTCACCATCCCTGTGCTGAGTTCCCGGGTCTGTGCACCTGCTGTGCCCATTATGAGGGGTTCCCACCATCCCTGTGCTGAGTTCCCGGGTCTATACACCCGCTGTGCCCCATTATGAGGGGTTTCCACCATCCCTGTGCTGAGTTCCCGGGTCTGTACACCCGCTGTGCCCATTATGAGGGGTTTCCACCATCCCTGTGCTGAGTTCCCGGGTCTGTACACCCGCTGTGCCCATTATGAGGGGTTCCCACCATCCCTGTGCTGAGTTCCCGGGTCTATACACCCGCTGTGCCCATTATGAGGGGGTTCCCACCGTCCCTGTGCTGAGTTCCAGTCTGTACACCCGCTGTGCCCATTATGAGGGGTTCCCACCATCCCTGTGCTGAGTTCCCGGGTCTGTACACCCGCTGTGCCCATTATGAGGAGTTCCCACCATCCCTGTGCTGAGTTCCCGGGTCTGTACACCCGCTGTGCCCATTATGAGGGGTTCCCACCATCCCTGTAAGTTCAGACAATGGCAACATTGAGGTCCGACAATCTCATTTCTGGCTGATGAAACTTTCACAAACTTTTGTTATATGAAAAATAAAAGTTACAATTTCCATGAAGATTTCCCTTTAAAATCTCAATAATAGAAGGTTGCAGTAAACCAGTAATTCTGTGAGCGCGGCTCGTGTTTGTATTCTGTCATCTCCCAGGAGGGGAGTCCCTGGAGATCAGAGAATGTCATGTTCTTCACCCTCTGGGGGGCGTTTATTATCTCTCTGTGTATTGGGTTTGTGTCCCTTTATCCAATGGCTGGCCTGCGAAGCTTGCACTCCTCAGCCCTGGATCAGGCTGGACGGGGAACTGCAGAGAAGGTAATTTGATATCTCACTCATTTCACACACGTGCTTCGCATTCTTAAAGGTCAGGTCCACCCTCTAGTATTTATTTTTAGTAATAGGAGGAGTTAGGGGCTGGGCCAGCTCTGGATTTTCAACAGTTAGATCTCCATTCCGAAATTCCTGCCTTCTTCCTGTTCACCTGAGGTTTTAGGAACCCCCCCCCCCCCCAAAAAAAAAAAAGGTGTGTGATCCAGGGCTCCTCATGTTGCAGTCTCTATAACCATGGAGGCTCCTCAGAAAGAAAGAAAGATGGAAGGAAAGAAAGAAAGAAAGAAAGAAAGAAAGAAAGAAAGAAAGAAAGAAAGAAAGAAAGAAAGAAAGAAAGAAAGAAGGAAAGAAGGAAGATGTAAAGAAAGAAAGAAAGAAAGAAGATGTAAAGAAAGAAAGAAAGGTGGATGGAAAAAGAAAGCAAGCAAGATAGAAGGAAAGAAAGAAAGATAGGGGGGTGGAGTAAGAAAAAAATAGAGAGAGAGAGAGAGAGGGATGAAGGAAGAAAGAAAGATGAAAGGAAAGATGGAAAGAAACAAAGAGGGAAAGAAAGAAAGAAAGAAAGAAAGAAAGAAAGAAAGAAAGAAAGAAAGAAAGAAAGAAAGATTGAAGGAAAGAAGGAAAAAAAGAAAGAGAGGTGGATGGAGGAAGAAATAAAGAAGGAAAGGGGGATGGAGGAAGAAATAAAGAAGGAAAGGGGGATGGAGGAAGAAATAAAGAAGGAAAGGGGGATGGAGGAAGAAATAAAGAAGGAAAGGGGGATGGAGGAAGAAATAAAGAAGGAAAGGGGGATGGAGGAAGAAATAAAGAAGGAAAGGGGATGGAGGAAGAAATAAAGAAGGAAAGGGGGATGGAGGAAGAAATAAAGAAGGAAAGATAGATGGAAAGAAAGAAAGAGAGTGGGATGGAGGAAGAAGGGAAGGAAGGGAACCCCTACATATGTACAGAGTACTCACTGGGAGGCAGGAGGGTCTGGATGGATGGATGGATCAGATTCCATCTTTCCATTTGCTGGGCTTGAGCTTGAATCTTCCCGCCCACACGTCCCCATCTCTGAGGCCAAACAGAGAACACTGTCGGGGGGGGGAGTGGGCGGGGCAGACACGGTAGGAGAGGGTGGGAGGAGGAGGGGCAGAAGCAGTTCTCTCTCCTCTCCTGTCTGGCTGTGTGGGCAGTAGGGGGAGAGGAGGGGAAGTGTCAGAGCTGGCTCTGCTAAGCGACTCTCCCTGGCTGTGATCTGAAAGTGTCCATGAGCTTCGATCACCCGGTAACTTGGTCCCACTCGCAGCCTGTTATCTCTCCCTGTAGCAGAGTGAGAGGACTCAGGACTGTGCTGATGACGGGGATCTCTGCTGCAAGAAAAGGCAAATTCCGCAAACTGGGCGGTCGCAAGGCCCCTGTGAGTGCAAGGCCTTAGGCGACCTCCTAATTTGCCTAAATAGAGAGCCGCATCTGGGCAGCAATAAACACCTAACAGGGATTCTAATCCCTCTTCAATCTATCTAAAACAAGAAATAAGAATGGACAAATCTCTTAGTAAAAGCAGCACGTATCACACACAATACACAGTGTTGGGCACACAGTTAACCCTTTGATTGCCCCTTGATGTTAACCCCTTCCCAGCCCGTGTCATTAGTACAGTGACAGCGTATAGTATTATCACTGATCGCTGTATTAGTGTCACTAGTGATGCCAGTAGCAGTTAGTCAGTTAGTGTCCCTCCCATCCAGTGCCAGTTAGCGCCAGATTGTCTGCCACACTATCACAGTCCCACTGATCACCACCATTACAGTATAGTGTCATAGCTGCGTAAATTCCAGTATACAGTATATCCCATAGTTTGTAGACAATATAACTTTCACATAAACCAATCCACATACACTTATTGGGATTGTTTTTATCAAAGGCATGTAGCAGAATACATTTTAGCCAAAATATATATCAAAAAATATTTTTTTTTATT
Organism: Rana temporaria; assembly: GCF_905171775.1. Classification (NCBI taxonomy): domain Eukaryota; kingdom Metazoa; phylum Chordata; class Amphibia; order Anura; family Ranidae; genus Rana; species Rana temporaria. The sequence goes on from NC_053494.1 coordinate 7,440,950, forward strand.
TTTTTTATTGGATATGTTTTATAAAAGAAAGTAGAAAATATATATATATATTTTTTTTTTTTCAAAATGTACATTTTTTTGTTTTGTTTATATAATAATAATAATAATAATAATAATAATAATAATAATAATAATAATAATAATAATAATAATAAAAAAAGCAATGGTGATGAAATATCACAAAAAAAAAAAAAGCCTTATTTTCTTTTAAAAAAAATATTAAAATGTCATCTGTGTACAGTGTTGCATGACGGCGCAATTGCCAGTTAAAGTAGCGCAGTGCTGAATAGCAAAAAATGGCCTAGCCATGAAGGGGTAAAATCTTCCAGAGCTCAAGTGGTTAAGACCAACATAAGGGCCTGGATTCAGATACATTTTCGTATCTATCGGCGGGCGTAACGTATCTCAGATACATTACGCCGCCGTAACTTAGGGCGCAAGTTCCGTATTCAGAAAGAACTTGCGCCCTAAGTTAAGGCGGCGTAGCGTATGTGGTCCGGCGTAAGCCCGCGGAATTCAAATTCTCCATGCAGTGGGCGTGTTGTATGGTAATGAAGGCTGACCCCACGTAAATGACGTTTTTGACTAACGGCGCATTCCGAGAACGTATCCCAGTGCGCATGCTCCAAATTACGCCGCAAATAGGCAATGCTTTCGACGTGTACGTAACTTACGTACAGCCCTATTCACGAACGACTTACGCAAACGACGTAATATTCAACGCTGGTCCGACGTCCATACTTAACATAGGATACGCCTCATATAGCAGGGGTAACTTTACGCCGGAAAAAGCCTAACGTAAACGACGTAAAAAAATGCGCCGGCCGGACGTACGTTTCTGAATCGGCGTATCTACCTAATTTGCATATTCCTCGCGTAAATCTACGGAAGCGCCACCTAGCGGCCAGCGTAAATATGCAGCCTAAGATACGACGGTGTAAGACACTTACGCCGGTCGGATCTTAGGGAAATCTATGCGTAGCTGATTCTATGAATCAGGCGCATAGATACGACGCCGCACACTCAGAGATACGACGGCGTATCTGAAGATACGGCGTCGTAACTGCTATCTGAATCTGGGCCAAGGTTTATATTCCCACATTACATGTGATGATGTCGAGGGACAGTCCACTATCAGAGCGTGGGGGAGCGCCATCTGCTGGGGGAGTGGAGGATCAGGTAAGTTAAAGGAGTTGTAAAGTCAGAAGGTTTTGTATTTTAACCACTTAAGGACCGCCGCACGACGATAGACGTCTGCAGAATGGCACGGCTGGGCACAAGGGCGTACATGTACGTCGCCTTTAAGGGCCCAGCCGGTCCTCTCCTCCGTAACCGTCCCCTTGGGAACAGCAGACCCGATCGCCACCGGTGTCTCGCGATCGGGCCACAGAGAGAAAGAACTGGGAGAGGTGAGTGTAAACAAACCTTCCCCATGCTTCCTAGTGTGGCTGTCACTGATCGTCTGTTCCCTGTGTTAGGGAACGACGATCAGTGACGTCACACGCACAGCCAAACCCCCCCACAGTAAGAACACTCCTTTAGGTCACACTTAACCCCTACAGCGCCCCCTCCTGGTTAACCCCTTCACTGCCAGTGCCATTTTCACAGTAATCAGTGCATTTTTATAGCACTTTTCGCTGTGAAAATGACAATGGTCCCAAAGTAGCATCAAAAGTGTCCGAAGTGTCCGCCATAATGTCGCAGTCATGAAAAAAAATCGCTGATCGCCGCCATTACTAATAAAAAAAAAATATTTCTAAAAATGCCATAAAACTATCCCTTATTTTGTAGACGCTATAACTTTTGCGCAAACCAATCAATAAACGCTTATTGCGTTTTTTTTTTTTTCAAAATATATGTAGAAGAATACGTATCGGCCTAAACTGAGGAAAAAAATATTTTTTTTACATATTTTTTGGGGATATTTATTATAGCAAAAAGTAAAAAATATTGTTTTGTTTTTTTAAATTGTCGCTCTATTTTTGTTTATAACCAAAAGAAAGCTCTATTTGTGGGGGAAAAAAAGACACCAATTTTGTTTGGGAGCCAAGTCGCACGACCGCGCAATTGTCAGTTAAAGCAACGCAGTGCCGATTTGCAAAAAGAGGCCAGGTCCTTTACCTGCATAATGGTCCGGGTCTTATGTGGTTAATGCATTCTATGCATTAAAATAAAAAGCCTTTTGTGTGCAGCAGCCTCCCAACGCCCCCCCTCCACAATACTTACCTGAGCCTCATATCTGTCCAGTGACGTCGACGAGTGTCTCGGCCATCCAAAACTCTCCCTCCTGATTGGCTAAGACACAGCACCATTGGCTCCCACTGCTGTCAATCAAAGTCAGTCAGGAGAGAGAGGAGTGGGGCCGGGTCTCGGCTCCATGTCTGATTGGACACAGGGAGCTGTGACTCAGCTCGGTGCCCCCATAGCAAGCTGCTGACTGTGGGGGGCACTCAACAGGAGGGAGGGGCCAGGAGCACCGAAGAGGGACTACAGAAGAGGCACTACATAGTTGAAGGAAATAAGAAAAATGTATAATGTATCCCCGGCTTAATTGTAAAGTTTTGTTTTATTTTTTTTCTATAAAAGTAACAAACATGTCAAAATGACCTCCTCTGTTGCAGTGGATTTGCACAGAGCAGCCCAATCCTCCTCTTCTCTGGTCCCTTTTCGGTGCTCCTGGCCCCTCCCTCCTGTTGAGTCCTGTTGGGGCGGCTGCGGAGCACATTGGAAAAGGGCCTTGTGCGTCTTTGGGTCCGGTTCAGGTGTGAATTTAGGCAAAAATTCGGACCTGAATTGTACCTGAACTGGTGAACACACGACCCCAGTCATGAACCCACGGCCGCACATATGTGAACCCGGCCTTACAGCTGAATATTACTTTGGTGTATATTGGCCCTTTATAACCATTTTTTGATGTATGTTCCCTCACATAGGATCTACAGCTGGGACGAGATCAGTGATCACGGAGGGAGCCCATCAAGTGAGCCAACATCAACTGGACAACCTTCTTCTCCAGCCCGGTGATGGGAACGTTCAGAAGGAGTTCCACTCAATTCTCCTGAACACAGACGAGAATGGCGCTCTATGGTGTGGTGATCCAATCGGTAAAACTCAACTGTTGAATATCCTGAGAAAGAGTCTTCCAATCTTGGAACATGGAGAGATATCCGGATTTACCTCCCAAACATCTACAACCTATAAATAAAGATGGCAATGGTGAGCCCACAATGCAAGTAATGCCATGATGAGGATGAGAATATTTCTATATAATCCGTATGCAACAAATGGGGGAATTTGGTAAATATAGCACTACCCCCATAGGGGGCGCTGGTAAATACTGGTTCTCCTCTAAAAGTATAAAGGCTTCCAGGCATAGACTGGCCATAGGGCACATCAGGCATTTGCCCGATGGGCAAGTACATTTTCTCCTTCACTGACGGCACTGTCTTCTTACTGTGGTTTTCTCCCTCTGGTGGTTTCTTCTCCCTCTGCTGTCTTCTTACTCCGGGCTTCTCCCTCCGGTGGTTTCTTCTCCCTCTGCTGTCTTCTTACTCCGGGCTTCTCCCTCCGGTGGTTTCTTCTCCCTCTGCTGTCTTCTTACTCAGGTCTTCTCCCTTCGGTGGTTTCTTCTCCCTCTGCTGTCCTCTTACTCTGGTCTTCTCCCTCCGGTGGTTTCTTCTCCCTCTGCTGTCTTCTTACTCCGGGCTTCTCCCTCCGGTGGTTTCTTCTCCCTCTGCTGTCCTCTTACTCTGGTCTTCTCCCTCCGGTGGTTTCTTCTCCCTCTGCTGTCTTCTTACTCCGGGCTTCTCCCTCCGGTGGTTTCTTCTCCCTCTGCTGTCTTCTTACTCCAGTCTTCTCCCTCCGGTGGTTTCTTCTCCCTCTGCTGTCTTCTTACTCCAGTCTTCCCCCTCCGGTGGTTTCTTCTCCCTCTGCTGTCTTCTTACTCTGGTCTTCTCCCTCCGGTGGTTTCTTCTCCCTCTGCTGTCTTCTTACTCTGGTCTTCTCCCTCCGGTGGTTTCTTCTCCCTCTGCTGTCTTCTTACTCCGGTCTTCTCCCTTCGGTGGTTTCTTCTCCCTCTGCTGTCTTCTTACTCTGGTCTTCTCTCTCCGGTGGTTTCTTTTCCCTCTGCTGTCTTCTTACTCCAGTCTACTCCCTCTGGTGGTTTCTTCTCCCTCTGCTGTCTTCTTACTCCGGTCTTCTCCCTTTGGTGGTTTCTTCTCCCTCTGCTGTCTTCTTACTCTGGTCTTCTCCCTCCGTGGTTTCTTCTCCCTCTGCTGTCTTCTTACTCCGGTCTTCTCCCTCCAGTGGTTTCTTCTCCCTCTGCTGTCTTCTTACTCCGGGCTTCTCCCTTCAGTGGTTTCTTCTCCCTCTGCTGTCTTCTTACTCCGGTCTTCTCCCTCCGGTGGTTTCTTCTCCCCCTGTTGTCTTCTTACTCCGGGCTTCTCCCTCCAGTGGTTTCTTCTCCCTCTGCTCTCTTCTTACTCTGCTCTTCTCCCTCCGGTGGTTTGAATTCTCCATAGGCGACACTTTAAAAACCTCCACAGGTTTAAACTTTAGAGACACTCCACACAATTGTGTTCCTGTGCGATTCCTGGCGTGAACCGGCCCTAAAGGTTTATAGCCTGTGTGGTTATCTTTATGAACTGACTTTTATATTGTTTTATATGAGATGATAAAATAACAGAGTGATATAATAGCACTAGTTGTGATAAACTTCTTACAGAGCTGACCCATTAAAGCTTGGTATGCAAGTTAGTGAGCTGAAATTAAAGAGTTATGAAGTAATCAGGTTTAGTATCAAGGAAATAAACCCGGAGCTTCCCTCTGTTGGTCACTTTTGGTATCCAAACTTTGGCCTGTGGGAGAATGTTGCCCTCCACTTGCCTATATCTGACCCTTGGGGCACTTACTGCTCTCACTGATACTAGTCACTATTTATTCTATTAATGCCAATGATGGGACACTATTCCTTCCACTGATGCCAATGATGGGACACTATTCTTTCCACTGACACCAATGATGGGACACTATTCTTTCCACTGACACCAATGATGGGACACTATTCCTCCCACTGATACCAATGATGGGACACTATTCTTTCCACTGACGCCAATGATGGGACACTATTCCTCCCACTGACACCAATGATGGGACACTATTCTTTCCACTGACGCCAATGATGGGACACTATTCTTTCCACTGACGCCAATGATGGGACACTATTCCTTCCACTGACATCAATGATGGGACACTATTCCTTCCACTGACATCAATGATGGGACACTATTCCTCCCACTGACACCAATGATGGGACACTATTTCATCCACTGACATCAATGATGGGACACTATTCCTTCCACTGACACCAATGATGGGACACTATTCTTTCCACTGACACCAATGATGGGACACTATTCCTCCCACTGACACCAATGATGGGACACTATTCCTTCCACTGACACCAATGATGGGACACTATTCCTCCCACTGACACCAATGATGGGACACTATTCCTTCCACTGACACCAATGATGGGACACTATTCCTTCCACTGACATCAATGATGGGACACTATTCCTTCCACTGACACCAATGATGGGACACTATTCCTTCCACTGACACCAATGATGGGACACTATTCCTTCCACTGACACCAGTGATGGGACACTATTCTTTCCACTGACACCAATGATGGGACACTATTCAGAGACAAATTGGGCATGAATTTTTGCCAAAATTTGTACCTAAAATGGAGCCAAATACGCACAGGACCCTTGTTCATTCAGAGCTGGTCACAGTCTCCCGTCATTGGAATTGAATGCGGAGAAATCCCCCCCCCCCCCCCGGGTTTATTTTCAATAACTTTTGAAAATGATGAAATCATGAAATATAACAATGTAGAGCAGTTTGCTGCAAGTAGAGAACTTGGGGTACCTCAGGTGGGAAGACTGATCTCTGTCCCTTACTGCTATTCTAAGAAACCCAGGACCGTCTCCTTTTAATCTTCTAACTATTTGTATGAGTTCCCAACTTTGCTCAAATCATGTCTTTCACTGTCTTCAGGTGGTCCAATGCAACAACAACTTCGCACTTTTTTTTTAACATACCTCATGGGGTAGCTTTAAAAACAAGTTTGAGTTGGACCCTAAATTATAATTAAAGTAAACCTGTTCTACCAACCAACATTACTAGTAAAGTGAAGTACCTTGCAGTGTTTCTGGACAGGTCATCAGATTGTTTGCTGCGTATCTTGGTGAACTATGGACCCTAGGCTTAGGTTGCATACAAGGCCTTAGAGTGGAGGTTAAATTGCACCCAGAAAAATTACGATGGAGCCTACACACGGTCCGAATTTTAGACCAAAAGCTCACATCGGACTTTTCTTGTCGGAATTTCCGATCGTGTGTACGTGGCATAAGCCTAGGAATAAGGCTCCTCCCAGACAACCTAAAATGTATCTGAAGACAAGAACAGGTCCTATCAGGGACATAAGGTTCTTCGATATACTGGTTAGTTACACATCAATGTAGTTGGCCTTAAAGAATCATTTTTGGAATTTGTTGAAGATTTACAAGCCTGTATTATTTTATATTTATTTCTGTTATTATTCTATTCACAGAAAATAAAAATGTGTTCAATCAATTCATTGAAGAACTGGGACTGAATAGGTATACAAAGCACAAGCTGACACCTTCAGATGTCCTGAGCATCAATCAGGAGGTTCTATCAGATGCTACTTGCCGCTCTATAAAGGACATTACTTGGCGCTTCTTAAGATGGCTTATATCGCTGAATACCAATGCCAATAATTCAATGTTCTGCGGCTCCGAAATGGATCGACGCTCAATACCTAGTATCTCTGGACAAGGCAAATCAGTTACAAGGTCTGAGACCCCCATTGATATTAGCATGTATTTATCAAAAGCAAATGAGAGCTACAATCTGTCTGATTCTATTTATTTACGAGATAGTGAAAATGAATGGCCAACTGTCCACCCCCTTGATGTTCTCTGTGCCCTCCTGAACTGTGCAGACAATTTTCTAAGACAAGAGATTGTAACCAGACTGTCTATGTCTCAGTTTGCTGTCCCTCTACTGCTCCCTGCTGGTGATGGTATGGAAGGCATGTTTATGTTGTGGGCAATGAGAAATATTGTGAAGTACTTACCAACAGAAACTGGGGAGTTTGTAGAAGACTATTTGGTGAATATTCCTATGCCCTTATTCTCTTTTGTAAGACTTGGGGAATGTAAGAACATATCCAAATCTCAGATCCTTAACCAAGTTCTTAGCCTCATCTCACACAGCTGCCGTACAGATTTTGTACATCGGGAAATGAATTGTGGTAAAGGCTCTAGAATCATATCCAATGGCCTGGTAGAGCTTGCCTGGTATCTCCCTACTAAAAATACTGGTCCCTGTTGTGCCCAACAACCTTTTGCCATTGCCAACCTGCACGGGGACATACAGGCAAACCTGAGACAGTTTCGGTTCCTAGCAAATGTTTCATCCGCCGTGTTCATACTTCTTGAAGGAGCGTCTGTCTGGGGTGAGATATATAATGAGGAATGTGATCATTTTTATTTCATAGTTGGACACCCATCCAATAGTTCCATGAATTATGAGACAGAACAACTATGTAAAGCTTTATCTTCATCCCTTTCAAATCTTAATATTCTATTGGGAATTGAGAAGAACCTAGAGGAGAAAATCCAGCTGGTAATTCAAAATGCCATTGAGGTAAACCCTAACCAAATGACATTGACTGATATGGCAGCATTAGGATCTGCTTTTGGCTTCTCTATTGACGAAAACCAAAGAGATTGCCAGTATGCTAAACTGCACACCTTGGAGCTGACCCATGATATTTCAACTACAGCAAAATATAATGAAAATTATCTAAAGTCCCTGAAAGAAATAAGAATACAGCTCACCAAAGTTCAAAATGAAAAGAATCAACCAGAACAACAAGGCAAGTCCAACAAAGAACACTTCAAGTCAGAGTTAGCTGACCACATGCTGAAGAGCCTCCTTAGGTGCTTATGGAATGACGACATCACCAATTTAGTGTATGCTTTTACTTTTATGAGCCGGGCACAGAAACAATATTTCCTAAAATGGATGCAGGTTCACCGTCACAAAGCCTCTACAAACACTTTGCTTGAGGAAGCAATGCAAAGGAACATTTTTTATGATTTAGTACACATTTATCAGGCAGAAGCCATAGTTTCAAAAGCAACAGGACACGTTCCTAGATGTTCTGAGCTGCCTAAAACTGCAGCAGATCTGCTGTTGGATGGGTTTCCACTGGTTTTCATCGGTGAAGACACCTTTAGTGTACACCTTCCATGGATAACCGATGTCCTGACTGACCTGGTCAACAAGACAAGAGGACAATGCAGAGTGAGAGTGATATCTGCGTTGGGAGTTTACTGCACGGGGAAATCCAGTCTACTCTATACCATGTTTGGGTTGCAGTTCCAGGTCACCAGACCTCAACCCACAAAAGGGGCCTTAATGAGTCTTATCAAAGTGGAAGACAGCTTTAAACAGAAGCTGGACTGTGATTTCCTCTTGGTGATTGACACCGAAGGATTAAGAGCCTCCAAGTTGGCATCTGAAAAGGAAAAATTTGAACATGACAATGCATTGGCAGCATTCATGATTGGGATGAGTGACATAGTCATCTTCAGCCTGTCCGGTGAAAATCCATTGGACACCATCAACATTTTCCAAATGGCAACATGTGCCCTTCTAAGGATGAGAGACTCGGGAAGAAGACCGGCTTTGTATTTTGTACAAACTGATGCAACAAATGGTTCTTCTGATGGAGAAAACAGTAACAAAGACAAAATACACCAATGTCTTCATGAAACAATTGATCTAGCTGCTAAAGTAGTAAAAAGAGCTAGCTTTCTATCATTAAAGGATGTTTTTGAATGTGACTTTTTAAGCAGGCACTGGTACAGCTTTATCCCCAGTCTCTGGCAAGGAGATCCTTTCAATAGATGCATCAATTCTGAATATGCTGAGAAAGTAATGGAGCTAAAAAAACATTTAATTCACACTCTAACCCAAAAACCAAATCATGGCAGTTTGCGGACTATGCTAGACTTTATTGATGATATCAAAAGTCTGTGGAACGCTGTAAACCTTGAGCCCATTCTGAAATATGAGCGCATTAAAGAGGTTATAACCTACACTGAACTGTCTGATCGGTACAGGGAGTTAGAACGAGGTATCCACAAAGAGTTGTATGAGTGGAGTTCCAAAGAGGAAGCACAAATTTCACCATCTCATGGCGCAGACTTCTTAAAAGAAGATATGTTGGAACACCTGCAAAAAAAGAAGCAGGAAAAATTTGAACATTTCAGACTCTATTTGGATTCGGACAAAAAACAATTCGAAGAATGTTTTATTGAGAAATTCCATCTCCTTAGTAAAGAACTTGAAACTTTCTATAAAAAGAAGTGCACTGAAATTCAGATCTTAAGGCATGGCCTGCAAATGGCAGTTATTGAAGACCTTCGTGACCAGGAGTGGGACCCCGATGAGCTGGAGCCTAATTTGGATTTTGACTCATTCTGGGAAGACAAGGTCAGCCAGCTGAAGTTACAATTTTTGGAAAAACTTGATATTCAGAATGAATTTCTGCAGATACTCAAAAAGGAGATGAGGGACAGAGGGGGTTTGGTTACTGAAGTTCTTAACAGCGTCAACAATTTGTCAGACTCTATGGAAGAAAGCTTTACTATTGAGGAAAAACATATTGATGCAACTTGGCTCACAAGGAAAGGGGCAAAGAACAATAACGGTACCAAACCTTGGAGTCGACTGGAGCGCCTTGTTGAATCTCTAACTAAAAGGTGCAGCAAATACGCCCTGACCATGACTAAATTAAATAAAGATTATGAGCCCATACACTGTCTAGAGATGTTACGAATGATTAACAAAGTGATCAGAAAGGAAATATTTCCCTTCACAGATATGTTTGAGGTTGACCTGAAGCTTCACATCTTGAGAAGAACAGCCGAGGCCTTCCAAAAAACACATGAAGCCCTCGTCAAAGCGAAAGAAGAAAATTTCTTTCTGGAGCAACAGAGGGCGCCACCCTTAAATTCTTTAAAAAATATAATACAAGACAAATGCAGCGCTAAACGGTTTTGCCACCTCTGTCTGAAACCTGCTATGGAGCTACACATGACGTCAACTCTACAACCTTATGTTATTCGGGACAATGTAGGCGCAGTAAGAAAGAGCAGGAGGACATCACCAATTTTAGATGTGATTAGAGGCTTCCCTCTCTTCAATAATAACAGCCAAGTTTATATTGACTGTAATTTGTTGGCCGATGCTATCTCTTCCACCATGGCAATTTTGAAAAGGGTGTTACAACGTCACACAGAGATGGAATACGACAACGTTAATGTATTGATGGGAGACGTCTGCATTGCGCTGGCTTCTGAACTGTCTCTAAAACAAAGAGATATAGCAGAATACCCTTTGGAAGTCACATCCTTAACCCCACACCAATTTTCCAGCCATGTTGACTTTTTTATAAGACAGTTAAAAAATGAACTCCAGCCAAACAGAGACACGTTCAGGATTATGATACTTAGAGTATGCAAGAAGCTCTTTGAATGTAGGAAGCAGAACCAATACTGCAAAGACCCTTATAATTCTGGGTTTAGAAGCCACCAAAAGAACTTTAGGACATTTTGCAAAAGAAGCAAACCCAGCAAAATAAAAACTGTTGGACCTCATTCCTGGCCCAAAGAGTCTTCAGCTCAAAGGGTTCATATCAACATTAATGTCAATGAATCACACCCCCAGCAATTTGCTAACTGGAGCAAGAACCGTGTTTGGTGGAGGGGGAATAAGGAGAGAGCTTACTTTGAGGATAAAACCAACTATGACACAGTTATAACAGCCTGCAATACCACTGGTTGCCACTGGAGGGCGACTCACATTTAACTGGCTGGACACACACTTGCAGATGAAACATTTTGCATACAATCTAGTGCAACCTAAAGGCTGGCAAGAAGCCAAGGTACCCTCACACTTCTGAGATTCCCCCAAGCTGTCCTGCAAACTAGAATTCTGGCATTTTTACTTTTTTTACTGTCCACCCACATCTACCAGGCAACACAACTTAGGGCAGGGGTAGGCAACCTGTGGCACTCCAGCTGTTGCAGAACTACAAGTTCCATCATGCCTCTGGGAGTAATTGTAACTGCCAACCCCATCATGCCTCTGGGAGCAATTGTAACGGCCAACCTTGCAATCCCTCGTGGGAAATGTAGTTCCACAACAGCTGGAGCGTCACAGGTTGCCTACCCCTGACTTAGGGGTAGGCAACCCTCCCCCCCCCCCACCACACACACACACACACACACACATGCAGATCCCTGTCTGACTGATCTTCTAGCTTACCCACACTGACACTAATCTGTATGCAATCAGCAGCCATGCAATGCAATTATCTACAGATTAACAAGAAATGTACAGCAAGCATACAAACCCTGGTAACACAATGCACAAATCTCTCTAAGGCCCCGTACACACGATCGGTTTGATCCGATGAGAATGAACCGAAGTTCATTTTCATCGGACCAAACCGACCGTGTGTATAGGCTATTGGTCTTTTTTTCCTTCAGGCCAAAATTTTAAAACATGCTTCAAAACCGAACCGATGGACCGCTGCCCGATCGGACCAAACCGATGGTTAGTACAGAAAAGCATCGGTTCAAAACCCGCGCATGCTCAGAATCAAGTCGACGCATGCTTGGAAGCATTGAACTTCGTTTTATTCAGCACGTCGTGTGTTTGACGTCACCGCGTTCTGACCCGATCGGATTTTGGACTGGCGGTGTGTACACATATCAGGCCGTACGGCCACTTCAGAGGTTAACCGATGAAAACGGTCCGACGGACCATTCTCATCGGTTTTGTCCAACCGTGTGCACGGGGCCTCACCTGTGCCAACAGCCGGGGCCACAGACTGTCATTAGCCCCGCTCTCGGCTTTCTTCCCTTCAGCAGCCACAGTCCTCCACACACCGCTCCGGTTCCTCCTGCTTCCGTGCTGCCTCCTCTTGCAGTGCAGGAAAATTAACCCTTTTGTGGGACTGCGGGAAGAAGCTGTCTGTGTGGGAAAGTCCCGCAGAATCCGTGCATGTTGGGAGGTATGCGCAGGGCCGCCATCAGAAATTTTGGGGCCCCTTACACAGCTTAAGGCATGGGCCCCCTGGAGCAGAGAACCGAGGGGGGGTAGCCATCCGGGGCCCTGGGGACCTCTGGGCGGGCCCTTTAATAAAAATAAAAAATAAACCTCTGGGCCCTTTAATAAAAAAAAATAAACATTTTATAAAAAATACATAAAAAAAGGGAGGTTGCCTCTGGGCCCCTGGGGACCTCTGGGCCTTTTAATAAAAAATAAAAAATATAAACAAAACTAAAAAAATAAACATTTATTAAAAAAAATAAAAAAAGGGGGGTTGCCACATGGGGCCCTGGGGACCTCTGAGCCCTTTAATAAAAAAATATATGTATAAAAAAATGTAATTTTTTTTATAAAAAAAAGGTGGATTGCCATCCGGGGGCCCTGGAGACCCCTGGGCCCTTTAATAATAATAATATACATATATATATATATATATATATATATATATATATATATATATATATATATGTAAACAAAAAAAAAGGGGAGGGGGGGTTGCCGTCTGGGGCCCTGGGGGCTTTTGGGCAGTGCATAGAAATAGGTCAAATTAAGAAAATACAAAAAATAAAATTTTACTATTTGCTTTAAAATAAAGGGGAGAAAAGAAGACAGAAATAAACGTTACGATTTTTGGTGGTATGGTTTATCCTGCTGGTTGATACACACCAAATGTTCCATCTTTGTTTAGAACACGCTTGATACTGTACACATTACACTGTTCAGTTTTCATGCTGCTCTGAGTATTGAGGTATGGATGTGGGACAGACTCTAACCCTTGGTCAATGACCTCTGGGGCTTCACCTCACCCACTGTGAGGAGAGGTCTTGGCTCCTGAAGAGGCCACGGGTTACAGTATATGGATCAGCTGGTTCTGATAGCAGGGGCGCACTGACAACTCATGGGGCCCCCCCGGCAATAGAAGATTATGGGGCCCCCGGGCTTACAGATGGCCACCACGCCAGGAGGCAGTGCCGAGGCGGGGCAGCTAAAATCTCAGGATTTTTACATCAAAAGCATGTCGGTTTCGGACATATCAGGGACAGATCTAAAAAAAAAAACAGATTTTTACATACTGTCCCTGGTTTTACTGAGCCTGGCAACCCTGATGGGGCCCCCTAGTGGCATGGGGCCCTCGGGCAGTGCCCGAGTGACTCAATGGTCAGTCCGCCCCTGTCTGATAGCTAGGTTGTGGAACATCATCCTGTGGAAATATAGACTTTACATTTATATATTTTGGGCATTATTAAACCTTCCAATACACCTACAACACACCCATCAGACTCTTTGATTGGGTGAGGTGGCTCTGCACTAACTTGGTCAGGAGAAAAGAAAAAAAAGAAAAGGTGGCTGCATGAGTATCTTATGCTGTGTACACACGATCGTTTTTTCAGATGAAAAAAGTCCAATGAAGAAACCGATCGTGTGTGTGCCCCATCTGACTTTTTTCCATCGGTGTAAAAAAATTTATTTTTTTTTGATGAAAAAAAAAACCGATACAAAATTCCGATCGCCTGTGTGGAACTCCATCGATAAAAAATCCATGCATGCTCATAATCAAGTCGACGCACAACGTTTTGGCTCGGTCGGAATTTAGTCTGATAGTCAGCTTCATCCGAATTCCGACGAAAAATTCCATCGGATTTTATTCCATCAGATATCCGATCGTGTGTACGCGGCATAAGAGTTCTTGTTTTACCACCAGAACTACCAAAGACTACTGAGAGTTACTCGATGAGGGCCAGTGACTCTTTGCAGCATCTGATTGGTCTAATGCCCTGTACACACGATCGGTTCATCAGATGAAAACGGACTGATGGATTTTTTCATCAGATATCCGATGAAGCTGACTTTCATCAGTCGTGCCTACACACGATCGGTTAAAAAAAAACGGTCGTGTCAGAACGCGGTGACGTAAAACACAACAATGTGCTGAGAAAAATTAAGTTCAATGCTTCCGAGCATGCGTCGACTTGATTCTGAGCAGGCGTTGATTTTTAACCAATGGATTTTCCCACAGACGATCGTTTTTTTCTTTCGGTTTTTTAACCATCAGATCATTTTAAAACAGGTTCTAAGTTTTTTAACCGATGGATAAAAAAACGATGGGGCCCACACATGATCGGTTCGTCTAATGAAAACGGTCCATCAGACCGTTTTCATCATACAAACCGATCGTGTGTACGCGGCATTACCCTTCAAGTGATCCAAACTCGGCACTGTATACCAAAAACCAAGTGGACTCTACTTAAGTACATTCCTTTTTTTAATTCATGTATGTTTTGCTTTATCCTTTCTGTATGTATTTATTGTATCATGTTGCCTTCCCTTTCAATAAACTATATCTTAAAATTAAGCTAATACTCTAAATGCTCTAATTAGAAATAAAGAAATCCTGTCTTTCTAAAGAAGCTACCATAGTGTAAAAGTTATTACATTCCTATCTGAGTGTGGCAGTGAATGATACAAACATTTTTTAAGGTTCAAGGAGGTGATCAAATACCACCAAAAGAAAGCTCTATTTGTGGGAAAAAAAGGACGTCAATTTTGTTTGGGTACAGCGTCGCACGACCGCGCAATTGTCAGTTAAAGCGACGCAGTGCCGAATCGCCAAAAGTGCTCTGGTCAGGAAGGGGGTAAATTCTTCCGGGGCTGAAGGTGTTAAAAATCAACTCCAGGCAACGCCAATATTATTCCTTGCAGTTGGGTTGCACTGCAAGGGTGACCTGCTAGTTTAGTCCAAGAGAGAGTAAAAGCAGTTTTACTTATCTGATCCTCCTCTTCCCCAGCAGGTGGCACTCCACCCATGCTCTAGCGGTTGACTGTCCCTTTGCACCCTCACGTTCAGTGCAGGCCTATGGAACGTCTATATGATCCAACTAGTTAATTGTTCAGTTCATTTTTTTTTAGATAAACACAAGACAGAAATCATTAGAATGTATACGTGTAGAGAAACCCATTGAGAACTTTTATTTCCAGAAAAAATTTAAAATATTCAAATATCTTTTCTTTTTTTTACTGGTAACCTTGTAAAAGAATAATTAAAGGAAAAACAATCTTTATAGCCCTATAAGATGTGATGTGCGATGTGTTTAACCACTTCCCGACCGCCGCATGTACATTTACGTCGGCAGAATGGCACGGACAGGCACATCAACGTACCTGTACGTGCCTGCCTAGACGTGGGTCGGGGGTCCGATCGGGACCCCCTCCCCCGCTACATGCGGCGGTCGGATTCCCGCGGGGAGCGATCCGGGACGACGGCGCGGCTATTCGTTTATAGCCGCCCCATCGCGATCGCTCCCCGGAGCTGAAGAACGGGGCGAGCCGTATGTAAACACGGCTTCCCCATTCTTCACTGTGGCGGCTGCATCGATCGAGTGATCCCTTATATAGGGAGACTCGATCGATGACGTCAGTCCTACAGCCACACCCCCCTACAGTTGTAAACACACACTAGGTGAACACTAACTCCTACAGCGCCCCCTTGTGGTTAACTCCCAAACTGCAACTGTCATTTTCACAATAAACAATGCAATTTAAATGCATTTTTTGCTGTGAAAATGCCAATGGTCCCAAAAATTGGTCAAAATTGTCCGAAGTGTCCGCCATAATGTCGCAGTCACAAAAAAAATCGCTGATCGCTGCCATTAGTAGTAAAAAAATAATAATTAATAAAAATGCAATAAAACTATCCCCTATTTTGTAAACGCTATAAATTTTGCGCAAACCAATCGATAAACGCTTATTGCGATTTTTTTACCAAAAATAGGTAGAAGAATACGTATCGCCCTAAACTGAGAAAAAAAAACATTTTTTAGATCTGTTTTTGGGGGATATTTATTATAGCAAAAAGTAAAAAATATTGCATTTTTTTCAAAATTGTCGCTTTATTTTTGTTTATAGCGCAAAAAATAAAAACCGCAGAGGTGATCAAATACCACCAAAAGAAAGCTCTATTTGTGGGGAAAAAAGGACGCCAATTTTGTTTGGGAGCCACGTCGCACGACCGCGCAATTGTCTGTTAAAGCGACGCAGTGCCGAATTGTAAAAACCCCTTGGGTCATTTAACTGCATATTGGTCCGGTCCTTAAGTGGTTAAACAACCAGAGCTTTTTTTTCTCGAACACTAGGTGGTGGAACTCAACCACGACCCCCCAAACCCCCATCCCCCACACACACACACCATGCAAATTACATCAAATCGTGGGTGTGGTCAGATTTCAAAAACAGTTGGAGGGTCTTAAAGGGGCATTAAATACCAGGATTGCATTACATACAGAGTGCAGAGTTCAGTGGGGTTACACACAGAGGGCAGAGCTGTCACTTGTAAACACAGAAACCGGACTTCTGTGTTTACAAGTGATTGTGGTGATCAGGCACCAAAGGGTCTGAGCCAGAGGTGGTGGAACTGAGTTCCCCCTGAAAAAAAAGCCCTGGAAACATTAAACACTAGTAAATACAAATGATAGGAATGAGCAGTGCTGCAAGTTTTGTATCTGAAGATCTCCAAAGTGTGAAATCTGTCTAGTTTTTCCGTAAAAACTTTAGTCACTTCCCAAAAAAACCCTCTCAGGTTATATACTGTATGCCATAAACTATTGTTCTATTTTTCTATTGATATTGATACATTTTTTCCTGCTCTAAACTGTAATGAAAGAGAAGTAAACTTTAGGTTGGTTAATCGTGGGCCCTCAAGAAGAAAAAGACCAAGAAACCGAAGGCAGTTACATGGAGGAAATACAGTAACTGGAACACTCAGGCCCCGTACACACGAGAGGATCGATCCGCTGGAATTGATCCGTGGACCGGTTTCAGCGGATAGATCCCCTGGTGTGTACGATCCAGCGGATATTTTTCGGGCCGATGGATTTCCAGCGGATAAAAATTTCTTAACATGCTAAGAAATCGATCCGCTGGAATCCAGTCAGACAGTTTTCTACAACAAGAGATTGTAAGCAAAATGTCCATGTGTCAGTTCGCTGTCCCTCTGCTGCTCCCTGCTGGTGACGGGTCACACTGTACCTATATGCTGTGGGCAATGAGAGACATTGTAAAGAAGTGGATACCTCAGTCACTAGCTGACAGTAAAGGGTTCAGAGAGGAAAATGTGGTGAATATTTCCATGCCACTAATTTCCTTTGTAAGATTGGGGAAATCCAAGTTGTCTAAATCTAAAACTCTGAATCAAGTTCTTAATCCAGCCCAGCAGCATCACAACTTCTTCTTCCATGATGATATGGAAGGGGGTAACATTGAGAGGAAAATATCTGAAGGACTTGTGGAAATGTCCTGGTATTTTCCATCCAGTAGATCTGATGTTTTTCCAGAAGCCTTTGCAGTGACCAACCTACGTGGAGACCTGGAGACCAACTGGGACCAGTTCACATTTTTGAGTGAAATTTCATCAGCTGTGTTCATATTTATGGAGACAATCAATGAGCGAGAATTCCAACTGTTATCAAAATGCAGTCAGAGTGACACCACGTTTTACTTTGTTGTTACTCCCAGTCCAGGCAAAGATATAGAGAAAGAGACATTGAGTATTTTTCTGCGTCTATTACCAGAATTAGGAAGTGAGAAGGAACATGTTGTCTCAAAAGGCAAAACAACAAATGACGCACGTTTCATTAAAACATTGCAAACAAAACTCCAAAGTGTTTTAAAGAGATACTTCAAAAATGTAATATTAGGAAACGCTTCAAGATACATTGATAATCACAATTTTGTGGTGGATGAAAACACAAATGAATGCCAGAGGGCAAGAGACCTTGCCAATAAAATCATTCGGGGAATTAATGATGTAGCACAGTATAAAAAGCAAACACTGACATTACAAGGAGATCTCTGGAAACAATTGTCCAAAATAGAAATAGAACTTTGCAGAATGAAAAATCAAGGAGGTGAGAATGCAGAAAAATACCAGTCTGCTCTCCTAAAGGAATGCAATAAACTGCACTCAGAGCAATATAAACATCAAACTCCAAAAGGTATAAAGATGTTTATGGACGCTCTTACTGGTTTGTCTCAGAAAGAAAGACAATATTTTCTAAAATGGATGAAATTTAAGCTTGATGCAATTGCAAGAAACAATCTGACTGAACTTCAAAGTACATATAAGGAGAAATGTACCAACACCGCACATAGAAAAGAACTTCAGGACTTAGATCAGAAACTTTCGGATAGCTCTTTAGGGATAGAACACCTTCTACGTGAACTGGGTCAGTTCTATGAAGCTGAAAGTTCTATAACAAAACAAAAACAAATTGATAGACACACAAAAAAGTTTTCAGAACTTCCAGGAATAGCAGCCGATCTTCTGTTGGATGGGTTTCCATTGGAGCTTATTGATGGAGATGCTTCCAACATCCCCTTGCAATGGATAACAGATGTCTTGACTGAGCTGGACATCAGAACGAAAGGACAGAGCAGACTAAGAGTGATAACAGTGCTGGGAAAGTACAGGGAAATCCACCCTTCTAAACACCATGTTTGGCCTGCAGTTCCCTTTGGCCAGTGGAAGATGCACACGAGGAGCCTTCGTGACTCTTCTTAACGTGAAAGAGGATTTTCAGGAAAAGCTGGACTGTCACTTCATCCTGGTGATTGATACTGAGGGGCTGAAAGCTCCAGAGTTGGCCTCTTTGGAGGACAGCTATGAACATGACAATGAACTGGCCACACTAGTGGTTGGGCTGAGTGATATCACTATAGTCAATATGGCCATGGAAAACACAACAGAAATGAAGGATATTTTACAGATTGTGGTCCATGCTTTTCTTAGAATGACGGAAATTGGGAAGAAGCCCAACTGCCAGTTCGTACATCAGAATGTCAGTGATGTATCGGCTCCTGATAAGAACATGAGAGACAGGAAGAAACTTCTGGAACAGCTGAATGAGATGACAAAGGAGGCTGCCAAAATGGAGGGTAAAAATGGGATTTCAGCTTTCACTGATGTGATGAAGTACGATCTTAGGAAGGACAATTGGTACATTCCTGGCCTTTGGCAGGGAGACCCACCAATGGCTCCAGTAAATATTGGTTACAGCTCAAATCTGCTTCAGCTAAAAATGTATTTGCTTAAGTTTATGGAAAGTGAGAAATCTGATAACAAACCATCCAGCATCTCTGACTTTATTACTTGGATAGAAATTTTATGGCGATCTGTGAAACATGAGAAATTCATCTTCAGTTTTAGAAACAGCCTTGTGGCCAAAGCCTACAATAGTTTGTCTTCCCAGTATTCCTTATGGGAATGGGATTTCTGGAAAATAACTCAAAACTGGGTGATCAGCACAGAAAATGACATTAGAAATCAATCTGAAGAAACATATGAAATCAAAAAACATGAGCTGCAGAATATTCTTCTGGATGAAGAAATCAAGATGACTGAATCACTAGAAAAATATTTAGAAAACTCAGAAAAAGCTAATCTCATAGAACGACACAGAGAAGAATTTAAATTAAGTATAAAGAGCCTGAGAAAAGAACTTGAAATAAACGCTCTTAGCAAGTGTCATTAGGCTGTTTCTATCCACAAAGGGAAAATACAAATCCAGGACATTCAGAAGAAATCCCAGACATTGATTGAAGATAGAATATCACATCTTCTGCACAGATATAGACAAAATAATCGGGAAGTAAGTGAACAAGAAATTCAACAAGAATTTGAGTTGATGTGGAAGAAGACATTGGCAGAGCTGCAGTTTGAAAAACTTAGGAGATGTAATGTAGATAAATCGCTTCTTCACCTTCTCAGAAATAACATGCAAAATAGAGGCCCAAATGTAAATGAAGCATTAATTAAGATTAATGATTTACATCAATACGCAAAGCAAGATATCAAGTTTTGTAGAGAAGATAGAAGGTACTTTGATCACCGTTTTTCAGCAGTTTTAAAGAACCTACTATTTAAGCAAGACCGCAATAAGAAGATTAACAATCTTGTTGATTCAATAATTCAGACCAGTGATGAGTATAAAAAAGGAGAAGATTACTTCCAGTGATGACTACAATGAAATATATGCTAAGGAACTTCTATACAAGATCAATGAAATACTAAATAATAGAGATGCAAGAAAACTTAACTTCACGGCACAGTTTGAGCTGGACTCATTTTTGGAAAAGCCTCTCAAGCCTTCCAGAAGTTACATGACAAATTTATTATTACGAATGACTCCAAACTTTGCCTGGAAAATCTAAAGCCTCAATACTTGTCCATGTTTCTCAGTATTTTCCATAAAAAAGATGAATACCGAAACCGAGCTAGACAGTTTTGTGAGCTGTGCCTGAAACCAGCAATAATGGATTATATTTTCAAACATCTTGGACAAAAAATAGTGGATGAGATTTTAACTGGTTCTGAAAATATCACATTTAGCAGCAGAAGTTTTTTCCAGTGTACAATATTAGAGGAGCTTCTAGAAGACATGTCATTCCAAAAGTACATTGAATACATTGGTTTGTATAACAATTTTATAAAGCAATGGATTTTAAGTTACATCACAAAAAAAATTGGCAAGACGCCAGTTTTTGAAACCTTGCTGGTGCCTATCCTATCATCTATTGACAACAAAATAAAAACCGCTCTTAAAAATGCAAGTTGCCTAAAAAAAGACTCCGTCTCAAGCTTTTTGGAGGAGTTCTGTGAATTGTTAAAAACAGAATTGGTGATTCCAGAGAAAGAGATGAAAGTCATCACATTTCACAACTCGGGGGACGTGATGCAGCTCTCATCAGAAATCGATCACTTCCTTACAGAGACACAACAACAAATCCGATCAGAACTACGATCTATGGATATACAGTCTGTACTTTCCAGGGTGACAGTGAAGCCCCAGGATGAATTGGTCAGGAAGGTGGTTGGATGTGGCAAGCAGTGTCCATTCTGTGGTGTCCCCTGTGAGGCCGGAGGGAGTGATCATAAGAATCATTCAACATCTATTCACAGACCACTAGGATTGGCAAGTTACTATGATGAGAAAAGTAAGAAGCTGGAAATTGATATTTGTACTACTGCTGTGGTATCTAACACAGTTTTTGTAAATTTAGATACTGAATGGAAAGAACATCCCTACAAAGATTACCGTACGTATTATCCAGATTGGGCCATTCAGCCCGACTCCAGCATTGAGTCCTCAGATTACTGGAAGTTCATCTTTGTAAAGTTTAATCAAGAATTTTCAAAAACATTTGAAGCATTACCAGCTGAGCTGCCGGATATTTGGAAGCAAATCACCAGAGAGCAAGCACTTCACAGCTTGAAAACAGTCTTTAATATCAAATGACAGCCATATAGTGATCCAAAGTAAAGAGTAGACATGTGCATTCGTTTTCTTCCGAATGCATTTTCATCCAAATTTCAGGTATTTTCGTTATCGTTTAAATCACAGAAAACGAAAACCGAAAGATCCGACATAAACAAATGCTTTATTTTCGTTTTTGTTGCGGTCGAAACTCTATTATTCCAATATTATTCTACATTAAGAGAAAAGAGCTTTTTTTTTTTTCAAAATTCTGGCTCTATTTTTGTTTATAGCACAAAAACTAAAAACCGCAGAGGTGATCAAATACCACCAAAAGAAAGCTCTATTTGTGGGGGGGGAAAAAGAACGTCAATTTTGTTTGGGTGCCACGTCGTACGACCGCGCAATTGTCAGTTAAAGCGACGCAGTGCCGAATCGCAAAAAAGTGCTCTGGACAGGAAGGGGGATAAATTCTCCCGGGGGGTGAAGTGGTTAAGTGGTCACACCCATTAGCAGCGCACCTCTCCCCTCTGTGTGTTCCTGAATGAAGAGAGCTTGAGGCTAGGTTCACACTGCTGCGAATTCAAAATCGCGGTAAAATCGCGATTTTACCGTGATTTCGCGGCTGCGATTTTGCCGCGATTTCGGCCGCTTTAAGAGACATATGTGCAGGGTTCAATGTAAATCACGGCCGGAAATCGCAAAAAGTAGTACAGGAACTACTTTTTGAAATCGGTGCAGCGCTGCAGATGCGGCGTCGCAACGATTAGGACAGTGCCATTGCCGACAAATGCCGCCGATTTGAGATGCGATTTGATATGTGAAATCGCATCTCAAATCGTACCAAATCGTACCCAGTGTGAACCTGGGCTAATACAATTACATCAGACACAAAGAAAGAATACACCTTACAATACAGTTTTATTTTTGGCTTTTTTTTTTTATTTTAAATAATTTTTAATAGCAAAGCAAGAAAAATAAATGATGATCATCCAAAGAACATTTTCCGATTTCAAAGAATCTTCAAGTATATTCAAATGTAATACAAGTTCGCGTGTGTCTGGTGTTCTGATACATTGATAGATTCGGATTCAATAGAGACAATTTATTATATAATTTTCATGTCATTATATAAAATCCTCGTTTTACAAATAAACATTTAATACAAGGTGATGTCACAGAGCACTAAAGAGAAAGCACAGCAGCTGTTTACCTTCAGACTATCTCTCTGAGGAAAACTCCGTAAAGCCTATTTCTACAGAGCAGGAGAGAAGGGGAGGAGGAATTAAAGTGAACTTGAGGTCAAGTTATAAATACTAATATTTACATGTTATTAACAAGCACTTAAAGCGGGAGTTCAACCATTTCTTTTTTTTTTTTTTTTTTCCCCTTAGCTTCCTGCTCGTTCGGTCTAGGGGAATCGGCTATTTGTATTAAAATATGATCCGTACTTACCCGTTTTCGAGATGCATCTTCTCCGTCGCTTCCGGGTATGGGTCTTCGGGAGCGGGCGTTCCTTCTTGATTGACAGTCTTCCGAGAGGCATCCGACGGTCGCATCCATCGCGTCACTCGTAGCCAAATGAAGCCGAACGTCGGTGCGGCTCTATACTGCGCCTGCGCACCGACGTTCGGCTTCTTTCGGAAAATCGTGACGCGATGGATGCGACCGTCGGAAGCCTCTCGGAAGACTGTCAATCAAGAAGGAACGCCCATTCCCGCAGCCCATACCCGGAAGCGACGGAGAGGATGCATCTCGTAAACAGGTAAGTAATGCTCATATTTTAAAACAAATAGCCGATTCCCCTAGTAAAAACGAGCAGGAAGCTAAGGCTAAAAAATGCCCTCTAAGGGTGAACCACCGCTTTAATAAGCTTTTAACCACCTCAATACCTTCTTCTAATAAATAAAACAGTAGAGAGGTAGACACTATTTTCTGGAGTTCTGTTTAACACACAGGTGCAGCAAGGGCTCCCGTTAATGGAAAGCTGTCATTGGATAGCTCAGGTCACATTCACAATGTACAGAGCCAAACAGAGTGGCTCTGCACTTTGTTATCGCTTTGAACAAATCACAGCCATTACTTTTTAGTTGTTTTTTTTTTTGTTCAACCCAGCGGGCTGAGCGAAAACAAACCAGAGAGGTTGTCATACTAACTAAGCAATGTTAGTGCGGCGATCTCCTCTACTGAACCCCCCCCCGCCAAAACACAGTGATCAGCATTCGCAGCCATTGGCTGAAAGTGCTGATCGGATGCTGGTTTTCCAGCATGCCCATTCAATAAATGCTGTTCGTTAGACCCGCTTCTCTTGAAAAGGCTGCTGTATACATGGCCCATGTGTACCAGACTTAAGCACTTCATGCCTAAGGCCCCGTACACACGAGAGGATCCATCCGCTGAAAAATCTCAGCGGATCGGTTTCAGCGGATAGATCCCCTGGTGTGTACGTTCCAGCGGATATTTATCCGCGGATATTTCCGATTTCCAGCAGATAAAAATTTGTAGACATGCTTACAAATCTATCCGCTGGAATCGGCACCAGCGGATCGATCCGATGGTCTGTACAGACTCACCGGATCGATCCGTCCGAACCCATCCCTCGCATGCGTCGTAATCATTCGACGCATGCGTGGATATCCTTATATGACAGCGTCGCGCACGTCGCCGCGTCATCATCGCGGCGACGGCGCGACACGTCACCGCGATGGGAATTCGGCGCGGATTTCAATCCGATGGTGTGCACCATTAAAATCCGCAGAGGACCGTATCCGCGGATCAATCCTATCGTGTGTACCAGGCCTAAGCCTTTTTCTGCAATTTTTTGCTTACAACTTAACATTTGTATTTCTCGCTTGAAAATGACTGTATTTATCGGCGTATAACGCGCACATTTTCCCCTTAAAATCAGGGGAAATTCGTGGGTGCGCGTTATACGCCGATCCCCGCTGTCTCTGCGCGCCGCCGTCAAAGCCCGACAAAGACCGAGCCGGCTAGGCTCGGCCACGCTCGGCTCCGCCCGCAGTCACGCGAGAGGAGCCAAGAGAAGCCGAGAGGCGCCAAACTCAAACACACAACGCTGCAACCCCCGGCAGACGGACACGACGGACACCGACAAGGCTGGACGGACCGGCAGACGGACGCGACGGACACCGACAAGGCTGGACGGACCCCGCGCAAGGCCGCCGACGGACGCCGGACAAGGCCGCCGATGGACGGCGACAGCAGACGGACACCGACAAGGCTGAGCATCCAAAATGTTTTTTCCTAAACTTCCCTTCTAAGCTTGGGGTGAGCGTTATACGCCGGCGCGCGGTATACCCCGATAAATATACGGTACTTCGTTTTTTTTCAGGTTCTCTGTTTTTCCGTCAGAAATTCTGATGGAGGTTTGCCCGGGGAAAAGTCCGACCATGTGTACGCAGCATTATTTCTTTCTTTTTTTACACTGTCTCAAATACTTCCCACAAACCTTCGCCATTGTATGGTATTTTGACGTAGAATACTGGGGTTATATCATCAGATAGGTGCCATAACCCTGGTATTTTCTGAAATGATGGGCGGTCCTCTTTAGAATAACAGTGATCTCTGCTGCGGATTTGCTGCAAGGTCACTTTTATCGGCAGCAGGAGAGGTGCACCCCCCCTCCCGCCACGTACCGGTCATCTCCGACGCTTATCGGAGCCGTCGGTAGCGGCGGAATTGATCCAATCCTTTCCCTCAGAGGCCTGGAGCCTCGGCTTCATAACATTGAATGACGGAAGAGATGTCAATTTGTCAAACATTACTTTTACCCAAAGGTCTTAAAGGGGATTTTTTTTTTTTTAAATGAGAAGAGACATTTATTTATTTATTGCATTTGGGTGTAAATGTGAAATGTGAGGTCTTTTTGACCCCAGACCTCACATTAAAGAGGTCCTGTCATGCTTTTTTTCTATTAAAAGTGACCCAAATAAAACATTTTTAAAGGAGAGTGTGAAAAGAAAAAATAGAAAGCAAAATAAATAAGAAAAAAAATAGGAAAAAATGTAAAGTGCCTCGTCCTGCCGAGCTTGTGCGCAGAAGCAAATGCATACGTAAGTCGCGCCCGCATATAGAAACACATGTGAGGTATCGCCGCGATCAGTAGAGCGAGAGCAATAATTGTCGTGAAAGACCTCCTCTGTAACTCAAAACTGGTAACCTGTAAAAAAAAATTAACATCGCCTATGGAGATTTTTAAGGGTCAGTGTTTGTTGTCATTCCACGAGCGGGCGCAATTTTGAAGCGTGACATGGGTTTAAATTTACTTGGCGTAACATTATCTTTCACAATATTAAAAAAATTAGGCTAACTTTACTGTTATTCAAAAAAGTGTATTTTTTCAAAAGACTGCTGCGCAAATACTGTGTGACAAAAAGTTTTGCAATGACCGCTATTTAAAAAAAAATTCAGAGACAGAAAACACGGGGGGCGGGCTTCATAGTAACTGATCACTGTGA
This sequence comes from Rana temporaria, assembly GCF_905171775.1. Lineage (NCBI taxonomy): Eukaryota > Metazoa > Chordata > Amphibia > Anura > Ranidae > Rana > Rana temporaria. The sequence continues at coordinate 7,466,895 of NC_053494.1, forward strand.
TTGCCAACCAGAGGCATTTAGAGGTGGAGGAACTTGACTGGACTGTACAGAGTCCTGACCTCAACCCGATTGAACACCTTTGGGATTAATTAGAGCGGAGACTGCGAGCCAAGCCTTCTTGTCCAAGTCTAACTGGTGGAAGGAGCATAGTCTCTACAGAGGGGCCCAGTCAGGTGGGGGAGGCATTGTACACTCACTGTAAAAGTCACACTACCATGGTCAAGGTAACAAACCTCGTCCTTCACACCACTGTTGACTTGTTTTTGACATGCTCCAAGCAGGTCATCATCATATTTATTATCCTCATCCCAAACCTCCACCTTCAAGCTAGACACTGGACTGAGTTCCAGAACTCCGAGATCATACCGTGAGTCCCAGTGTGGATTATCATTGTTCCAATTGGTATCTGTCTGAGCAGAGACTGATCCAATACTCATTTTAACAAAGGCATCGGTCTTCGAGCCGTAGTCACCCCAAAGGTTTGAAGCACTTTGTACAGTGACCGCCACTTTGGCAAATCCTCTTTTTGAGGGGCAACAGTTTATATTTATTCCTTGACCACCAGGACAAATGCAGTTGCACTCTTTACCAGGACTCAGCCGTGAACCCGATGGGCAAGAGCAGTTCTTACTCAGGGCCTTCTCCAAGATGTAATCACTGATGGCTTTCTGTAGACTCTCTCTCTTGGGTCCTCTGGATGGAACCAGGTTGTGGATGGGCTCCAGAGAGTAGGTTACGATATCGGGGTCAGTCTTCAGGCTTTCCATCCAAGTTTCAAAAGTGGCTGCACCATCTCCATTCTTTATGTCAAAGGAGAGCTGCTCAAATGTGATCTTTCCTCCTCGTACCTAAAATTGATGAAGAAACATTATTTTCATTATTGTTAGTAACACGTTCTTATGAATAACAAAGAGTTCCAGGCTGCTGCCCCCTCCCACAGCAGTAATTGGGTTGAGTCCTCCCTCCTCATTGGTGGAATATTCTACTATGTACAGTGGAACCTTGGATTATGAGCATAATCCGTTCCAAGAGAATGTTTGTAATCCAAAGTACTCATCTCAAAGTGAGTTTCCCCATTGAAGTCAGTGGAAACAAAAATAATTTGTTCCGCATTGACTTCAATGACATGCAATACCGGCCAGAGGCATTGGGGGCGCTGGAGAGCATCGGAGACACTCGGAAAGGGCCGAGGACACCTCAGCTGGAAAATCTTGAAAAGGCACCGATCTGCTCGGGCGCCCCTCCACCTCAGGCCAAACCGCTTTGGCTTGAATCCTGCTTGTTTTGCAAGACAGCACTTGCAAACCGAGTCAGGTTTTTCTTAAATACAGTGGTCGTATTGCGAAACGCTTGTTAACCGCGTTATTTGCTGTTTGAAAGCAACATGAGTTCATCTGGAATTTCGCTTCGTTGTTCATACAGCCAGATGACCCCAAGTTGTAAGGACACTCAAAGCTTTGGAACACATTAATGATCTGCAAAGCAACAGGACTTGTCCCCAGCCCACCTGGTGGGCTAGAAGCGTCAAAGAGATCCAGGGCTCATGGAGATATGGGCAATACTGCCACCTAGAGACCAATATCTTTGGCAAATATCTCATTGGATAAGATGCAAGTGGGGATGGTTATGAGTGGGAGTGTATGATCAGGTAAAAAGCTCACAAAGAGTGAATTCAGTTTCTCTCTCTTCAATGCAAGCCTGCCATGAGGTTGTCCCTATGTCATCTTGGGATGTTGCTCTTTTGCTGAAGACCTATGCTGAAGCCACATGGCTCTATTATAATAAGGTGACCAGATTTTTTTAATTAAATCCGGGGACATATTTTTTCTTTACTAGTAATGGCAACAATCAGCGACTCTCTGCCCGTTGCCACCCGCCTCACAGCCTCTCAAGTCTTACTCTTTGGGACCCCCGGCTACTACTGGATGGGGAGCGGAGGAAGATCACTCCGGCAGGGAAGGCAAGGAGATAGGCAGGTGGCTGGCCAGGATTTGAGCCAAGGCAGAAGAACATGTGAGCGGAGCTAAATGGGCATACGCCCGAAACTGAAGAAATATTCCCTCTGCTCCGTCCAGCACATGGTAGTCAGAAAGGGGCGCAGATAATGGGAAAATATTACCCCCCTATGGTAGTAGGTACAGCGGAGCGCGGGGGGGTGTAATTCAAATTGTTATTTTAATTCTGCACTGATTGTCTTTGAAATTGCCCCTGCCCCCTATTAAATCCAATCTGGGGACAAAACCAGGGACAGACTTGGTCCGGGGACAGTGTCCTCAATCAGGGGACTGTCCCCTGAAACTGGGGATGTCTGGTCACCCTATGTTTTAAGGCCTCATGGAAGCCTGGTGACTTGGGCCTAACTCCATGAGGCTCACAGAGGCCTACTCCTTTTCCAGCTGGAGCTCAGCCAGCAAGGCTCATCTAGAGGAGGGGATACGCATCTTTCATTATTAACATTATTGTTATAGGCTTTATCTTTACCTTTTGTTAGTATATGATGTTCCTATTTTTAAAGGAAATAAATGTAACTTGTTTATAAGCAAATGCGTCTGTCTTCATAGCTAACATTATATCATTAGGCCTAGCATACTTTGGTATATTAGTTTATAAGGGGACATACAATGAAAACATAGATGCAATAGCTATGTATGCTACAAAGAGCATACTATTATTGCATTGGATACTTCACTCGCAATCTGAGGTTCCACTGTACTTACAATTCTCCCTCTCTGGCTCGTCATACCTAGAACTGAACTGCTAGGAAAACGAGTGACAATTTGTCCCACTCCTCTAGATGTTTGTTCTAAGTGTACTGTCCCCAGCCTCCGCTTCTGTCCCCAGCCTCCTCCGCTAGTTAGAGGAGCGGACGGCGGGAGGCGGGACATTTTTGAACTGGGGGACGGGACCAGAGAGGTAGCAGCCTGTCATGTTGGACGGCAGGTGATTGGCTGCTAGGAGGCGGTCCTAGCAGCCAATCACCAGTTCACCCAAAAGTCTCCCCGCCCCGCCCAGTGCTGCTGCGGCTTCACTTGACGAATGTCCCGCCTCCTGCTCTCCGCGCTGAAAAGTGAGAGTGGAGAGGGAAGGGAGGAAAAATATATGGAGATGTTAAGGACGAGGAGTGGGGGCTGTGCTGTGGGGGGGAGGAAGGGGGGTTATGTGATGGGGGAAACTGTCTGTAGGATATGTGATGGGGGTCATGTAAAGGGGGCAATACTTTGTGGTGGGGGGGTATGTGATGGGGCAATACTGTGTGGGGGGGATATGTGATGGGGCAATACTGTGTGGGGGGGATATGTGAATAAGGGCAATACTGTGTGGGGGGATATGTGGATACAGTGTTATGCAGAGGTGTACTTATAACAATTTTATAGACAAATGATACTATTTACAGTCGAGCGGGGGGCGCGAAATGTTTTCTTCTTCCTAGGGGGGGCATGACAGAAAATAATTGAGAAGCACTGGGATAACATAAGAAATTAACTTATGGGGCAAAACTATAAATCCAGCCCTAATAATATGTGTCATAGACATGCAAGAAAATGTTATACAGGTTGGGACAGTGAAAGTCCCTGCCACTATATGTCGACTGCCATGATCACCCGGTAAGCTAAACACCCCCTGTTCACAAGATATATACGCCAACTATACTTATCCTGTTGTACAACTCACTTCCCAACTCTTCTCGTTGAATGCCTGATGGAAACTTTCCCCATTGTTGGATTTTTGGCTTTGTTCCTTGCAGGCGCTGGCTTTGGCACTTGCTTCGGCTTTTCCAGTGACTGCAAGAGAGGCCTCCATGCTAAGACAATCCTTCAGCTCATCCATAGACATGCCATCCATGGAGACTTGGCAGGTCTTGATGGCGTTGACCTCTAGCACTTGGCCTCCCACATCTGCTTGGTTTATATAATGAGTGCCGTAGATGCTAATTAGGCTTCTGTAGTGAGCCTGAGTGCTGGCATCATAAGTCAGTGGCAGAGACTTCAAGGCCCGTCTCAGATCTTTGCTCAACAGAGGGAGGTGTGAAAGTCGGAAGCTGGAAAAGAGACAACATTTTGAAAGAATTAAAAAAAAAACATTTTTTTTTCCTACTATTATAACACTTGTATCGGGAGCATTTTGTTGGTTTTTATAGTGTTGGGCAAGCGGTTCAGCTAGAGCAGTGGTTCTCAACCTTCTAGTGCTGTGACCCCTTGATAAAATTTGTGGGGACCCCTAACAGTAAAATTATTTTTGTAGCGTGGTTTGTCAGCACCCAAGGCAAGACAAGTAATTTGCGCCCCTAACCAACAGACATTTAGCGCTACCCGAGTCCTTTTAATGGCAACTCTAATCACATGTAGTGTTACTCACTGTGTCTCCGGCTTAACTGTGTCTCCTACTTTGTGGTGTCTCGTAGCAGTGACACCTATGCCGAAATCAGGAGACAGGGTCTCCTCCAGCCACTCCCACTTCACATTCCTCATCAGTCAGCTGACCTCTAGTCTTTGCCCCCCAGCCATGCCATTAACTGAATGGGCGACTGCAAAGAGGCTGAGTGGGTGGCTGCGGGCTCAAGAAACAGCCCAGCTGGGCTGGCACAGGCTCCAGGGTTAGCCCTGCTGGGTGGCCGCAAAAAAGGCTGGGATAGTGGTGTGGGCTTCAGGAACAGCCCAGGATTCAGTGACCCCTGGCAAATCATCATTCGACCCCCAGGTTGAGAACCACTGGGCTAGAGCATAAGTTCGACCCGAACATCACCCATTTTCCCATTCCCATCTGAAGTCACTGACCCAGCATGCATGGATCGGTGATGTCACATGAGTGGGTGGTGTCACCAGTTGACGTCGCCAGGTGGTTCCGCCCCTTACCTACTTAAGAACTAGCAGATGGTGGGCAGGCACACTTCGGTTAGCCTTCATTGCGGGTGGAGCCTTTTTTTGGCGTCCGGCAGTAGTGGCAAGCAGTGTGATTGATGATGGATCTACATTGGGGGACACTGTTTTTATAATTTTAATAAAGGAATTGTCAATAACTGTGTATGTGTTGACTTTTTGTGGTGAATGAGTACTATGTATCCCATACTCATTCACATGGGGGCGGGATCTGGGGGCCCCTTTGGTAAAGGGGGCTTTCAGATTCTAATAAGCCCCATGCTCACAGACCCCTACAACCACTGCCTATGGCTGTTGGGAAGACGTCCTTGCCCCCATCAACATGGGGACAAAATTCTTTGGGGCAGGGTTGAGGCAGAGCATCCCCTTTTCTGACCCATCGAGCTGAATGCTAGAATAAGGGTCTGGTATGGATTTTGGCAGTGTGGTTCCCTTTTAAAAATCAAAACCAGACCCAAAGGGCCTGGTATGGATTGGGGGACCCCACACGTTATTTTAAACATTTTTGTTTTGCTGGCAATGGTATTGTATTGCCGGCAATTTAAATCCCCCTTTTTTTCTTTATAAATGTCAGTTTTGCTGCAGCAGGTTCTATACAGGGTACAGATGCGCCAATTTACAGACAGACTAAAGGGATCCCCCTAGGAACTGTATTTAAAGGATTTTTTCATTTTTATTGCTTCACTTTAAGCATTACTAAAATCACTGCTCCTGTAAAAACGATCTTTAAAAAAAATAAAAATAAAATTGCATTGATACCGGTCCCCCGTACCCTTTTTTATGGGCAATAACTTGCATATAAGCCTTTTAAATCTGAGACTTTTGATTTTTCAAGGTCGGGTTCCATAGACTTTCATAGAGTTTGCAGCTCGGGTCTAAACTTTTTACATGTTTGGGAGTTCTGGTGTGAACCGAACGGGGGGGTGGGGGGGGTGGTTGTTCAGCCCAACTTTATAGATATGCCCACACTGTTTATTTAACAAGGCCACACCGGCCTCAATAAGTACTGGGACAGTTGAGTGACCATCTAGATCAGGGGTCTCCAAACTTTTGAAACAAAGGCCTAGTTTATGGTCCTTCAGACATTAGGGGGGCAGCATCTGTTTTATTGGAAGCAAAATCATTTTGCAGCTGGTAAACAGGTCTTTTAAAGAAGTGAATGGAGGAACCTTTTGAAGTCATGACTTTTACTGGTTTTATGATAATATATGTTATTTTTGAAGACGTACCTGTAATAGACACAACTCAGTTGGTGCTTGATGAAGCTGTACCGGTCTGTGCTGGCCTTATTCTTACCAAACTGTGCCACTTGGGACTGAGATCCAGCCATTACTAGCTTGGCATCCACCCCCTTGTGGTGGAGATCTAGACCAGCTTCCCAGTCATTCTTGACCTCGGATGCAGCTTCCTCAGCCAGCGATGTAGAAGATCGGGTGAGCTCACTGCTGATCTTTCTAGAGCAGAATGCCTGGGGCCTCCAGTCCACCATGGCAAGGGGCACCTTTTGCCAAGCCTTGTTCATATATGGGTTGTGACAGACAGTGCAGGTGTTGTCCTTTGCTGAAAACTTCTGGAGATCCAGCAGGTGAGCCCTGGTCTGCTTCATGGTCACAATATCAAAGCCTTGACCAATAAGATTGTGCCCGGGGACAAAGTGAACTTTATCGCATTCTGGCTTTTTGGCAGTTCGGCAGGCGTAGGTGAGTGGGGGGTGAGTTTGGCAGAAAGTAGAAGTGGCAAAACTTAGAAGAACCAAAACGAGCCACATATTCAGACAGTTGGGTGGAATATAAATCCTGCAACAAAAAAAAACAAGACCAAAGTTAGATTCCTTATTGATAGGCTAGATTTGGTTTACTATGCACTATATATAATTATTGTACATTCTTTTATATATCAATACATTCCCTTCTATCATTTTTAGCTAAAGTCTAAAGAATCGACTCTGAAGAGATAAAACAGGAAGCAAATTCCCTGCAGTGCTCTGAGCTTCACCAGAAAGCAGTGGCAACTGGTGCTCAAACAAACTTAAAAAAAAAAACATAAATAGCAGCCTCACTGTGCCCATCAAACGCAGCTACTGTGCCCATCAATTGTCGGCACTGTGCCAAACGCAGCCACTGTGCCATCAAATGCAGCCACTTTTCCCCCTCAAATTATGCCAGTTTCCCCATCAAATACAGCCAGTTTGCCCCCTCAAATGCCGCCAGTTTTCCCCATCAAATACAGCCAGTTTGCCCCCCAAATGCTGCCAGTTTGCCCCCTCAAATGCCGCCAGTTTGCCCCCTCAAATGCTGCCAGTTTTCCCCCTCAAATGCCTCCAGTTTTCCCCCTCAAATACAGCCAGTTTGCCCCCCAAATGCCGCCAGTTTTCCCCCTCAAATACAGCCAGTTTGCCCCCCAAATGCTGCCAGTTTGCCCCCTCGAATGCCGCCAGTTTGCCCCCTTAAATGCCGCCAGTTTTCCCCCTCAAATGCCGCCTGTTTGCCCCCCAAATGCTGCCAGTTTGCCCCCTCAAATTCCGCCAGTTTTCCCCCTCAAATACAGCCAGTTTGCCCCCTCAAATGCCGCCAGTTTTCCCCCTCAAATGCCACCATTTCCCCCCCCAAATGCTGCCAGTTTGCCCCCTCAAATGCCGCCAGTTTGCCCCCTCAAATGCCACCAGTTTTTCCCCTCAAATACAGCCAGTTTGCCCCCTCAAATTCCGCCAGTTTGCCCCCTTAAATTCCGCCAGTTTGACCCCTTAAATTCCGCCAGTTTGCCCCCTCAAATGCCGCCAGTTTGCCCCCTCAAATGCAGCCAGTTCCCCCCCGCCTGGCACTTACCTTTCTCGGGTCAGCCGTCCTCCTCCACGCTCCCTCGATGTCATCTCTGCTCGCCTGTCGCTTCAGCCAATCAGGGGACCGGTAACCAGACCCAGTGCACCTGATTGGCTGAGAGGCGGGTCAGTGTTAGGGAAGCGATTCCCTAACACAGCATGGTTTAAACAGGGAACGCACAGCAGTGCACCCTCTGTTTAACCATTTGGAAGCCGATTAGAGCCCACAGAGCGGGAACCGGGAGCTGTGTGTGTAAACACACAGCTTCCGGTCCTGTCAGGGAGAGAAATGCTGACCTTCTGTTCATACAATGTATGAACACAGCGATCAGTCATTTCCCCTAGTGAGGCCACCCCACCCACCCTACAGTTAGACCCAGGGAACATACTTAACCCCTTCCCCGCCCCCTAGTGTTAACCCCTTCCCTGCCAGTGCCATTTTTATAGTAATCAATGCATTTTTATAGCACTGATCGCTATAAAAATGCCAATGGTCCCAAAAATGTGTCAAAAGTGTCCGAAGTGTCCGCCATAATGTCGCAGTACCCAAAAAAATTCATTACTAGTAAAAAAAAATATTAATAAAACTACCCCCTAGTTTGCAAACGCTATAACTTTTGCGCAAACCAATCAATAAACGCTTATTGCGATTTTTTTTACGAAAAATATGTAGAAGAATACGTATCGGCCTAAACTGAGGAAAAAAAATGTTTTTTTATATGTTTTTGGGGGATATTTATTATAGCAAAAAGTAAAACATATTAATTTTTTTCAAAATTGTCGCTCTATTTTTGTTTATAGCGCAAAAACTAAAAACCGCAGAGGTGATCAAATACCACCAAAAGAAAGCTCTGTTTGTGGGAAAAAAAGGACGCCAATTTTGTTTGGGAGCCACGTCGCACGACCGTGCAATTGTCAGTTAAAGCGACGCAGTGCCGAATCGCAAAAAGTGCTCTGGTCTTTGACCAGCAATATGGTCCGGGGCTGAAGTGGTTAAAGAGCCGCCTCTGCGCACTGACACAAGAATTTTAATGGTTCAAAGAATGTCGGGCAAAATGGTCACTTCATCAAATCTGGCCCTCTTTCAAAAAAGTTTGGACACCCCTGGCTTAGAGAGTCATAAAGGGAACATCTTAGTAATCAGATGTCGTGTGTGTGACTCTAACCAGTCATATGTTCCTATGGCTGGTGTATAAGGATGGGACGATTCTACATGTAAGGCCTCGTCCACAAACCACACAAGAACAACGAAGACTGAACCTGGAAGTCATGATGTCCTAATTTCTGTAGAGAGACTCGGATTCGTCTTCTTCACACCTTGTGTTCTCAGACACATATTCTATATGGGGGTTATCCAACCACAAGAGGAAAACAACAACCACAACCCTACAGAACATTTGTCACTTCTAACAAGACATGGCTTCCTGTTATGTTATTGCGTGTCACATGAAGAAAAGAAACTTATTGCAATTATATTATTAAATAAGCCATTTTTTTTTTCATGCTAAGTCCATGCATATATATATATATATAACATACCAAAATATATTCTATTCATTTTGAAGTTCTGAAGGCGTTGGATTCTGACTCCTTCAAATCCGTCCTCCAGCCTTCCCTTTAGTAGGGTTGCCACCTTTTCTTCAAGCCAAACCCGAACACTTTTGCGGCACAGGGCAATTTTTTATTTATTTTTTGCAGTAGACACTATGGGCCATATTCTCAAATACTTTACGCCTGCGTATCAGCAGATACGCCGACGTAAGTCCGATCCTATGTTTAAGTGTATTCTCAAACTGAGATACACTTAAACATGCCTAAGATACGACGGCCTGCGCCGTTGTATCTTAGGCTGCAATATTTATGGCGGTCAGCGTAGAATATGCAAATGACTAGTCACGCCGATTCTCTAACGTACTCTTGCCCGCCGTAGTGTTTTAATGTCGTTTCCGTAAGCGATACACGGCGTATAGATAAAGATGCCCCCTAGGTGGCGTACTCAATGTTAAGTATGGCCGTCGATCCCTGGTCGAAATGTGAAAATTTAACGTCGTTTGCGTAAGTCGTCCGTGAATGGCGCTGACCGCCATTTACGTTACAGTCAAAACAAATGACGTCCGTGAGACGTCATTTAGCGCAATGCACGTCGGGTAATTTACCCGACGGAGCATGGGCATTACGATCGGCGCGGGAGCGCGCCTAATTTAAATGATCCACGCCCCCTACCAGGATCATTTGAATTAGGAGGGCTTGCGCGGGTGGACTTTACGCGACGCCGCCGCAAGTTTACAGGTAAGTGGTTTGGGAATCAGGCACTTGCCACTTAAACTTGCGGCGGCGTAACGTAAAGGACATACGTTCCGCCGCCTCAGATATTTAAGAATATGCCCCTATAGGATTATAAAAAACTCGGGACACATTTGGGTGCCCCAAGGAGAGTAGTAATGTAGAGCACAGAGCGAGCCAGTGGGTGTGGCCAAATTGCCCTTGCTGACATACAGTCACTATGCCATCAATTCGCACCACTGTGCCATGCCATCAAACGCAGCCGCTGTGCCATGCCAAACGCAGTCACTGTGCCATGCCATCAAACGCAGCCGCTGTGCCATGCCAAACGCAGTCACTGTGCCATGCCATCAAACACAGCCACTGTGCCAATTGTCACCACTGTGTCCTTTAATTGTCGCCACTGTGCCCATTGATGCCACTGTGCCCATTGTCACTACTGTGCCCATTGTTGCCACTGTGCCCTTTGTCGCCACTGTGCCCATTGTCGCCTTTGTGCCCTGTAAAATGCACTTACCTTAATAATTTTAGGCTCATTATTCACAGTTATCTCTAGACCGATGACCTTTAGGGGCCATTAAAAGGTCACCTATGGAAAATTTAGGCCAACAAAGTTTGTCGCATGTGCATACAATTTTTATGGCTTGACATGTTGGGTATCTATTTACTCAGCACAACCTCAGCTTTTATATATTTTTTAAAACAAATGGGTAATTTATTGTATTTGTGTACCCTATAATCAACAATAGTGTACTTCTTACTGAAATTTTGCACTTGATAAACTGTTGCGTTAATATTGCGTGACATAAAAATTGGTACTTCAACCATTTTATTCTCCAGGGTATCCGCTTTCAGAAAATATATACTGTTTATGGGTTTTTACTCATCGTCAGACCTAAAAGTATTTTTTAACCACTTAACCCCCGGACCATATTGCTGGTCAAAGACCAGAGCGCTTTTTGCGATTCGGCACTGCTTCGATTTAACTGACAATTGCGCGGTCGTGTGACGTGGCTTCCAAACAAAATTAGTGTCCTTATTTTCCCACAAATAGAGCTTTCTTTTGGTGGTATTTGATCACCTCTGCGGTTTTTAGTTTTTGCGCTATAAACAAAAATAGAGCGACAATTTTGAAAAAAACAATATTTTTTACTTTTTGCTATAATAATAAATATCCCCAAAAATTATATAAAAAAACGATTTTTTTTCCTCAGTTTAGGCTGATACGTATTCTTCTACATATTTTTCTTAAAAAAAAAAAAAACGCAATAAATGTTTATTGATTGGTTTGCGCAAAAGTTATAGCGTTTACGAAATAGGGGATAGATTTATGGCATTTTTATTAATATTTTTTTTTTACTAGTAATGGCGGTGATTAGCGATTTTTTTTCGGTATGGCGGACACTTCGGACACTTTTGACACATTTTTGGGACCATTGGCATTTTTATAGCGATCAGTGCTATAAAAATGCATTGGATTACTATAAAAATGCCACTGGCAGGGAAGGGGTTAACACTAGGGGGTGGGGAAGGGGTTAAGTATGTTCCCTGGCCTTACTAGGGGAAACACTGATCCTCTGTTCATACATTGTATGAACAGAAGATCAGCATTTCTCTCCCTGACAGGACCGGGAGCTGTGTGTTTACACACACAGCTCCCGGTCCCCGCTCTGTAACGAGCGATCGCGGGTGCCCAGCGGTGATCGCGCCCGCCGGGCACGCGCGTCGGGTTTAGGGTGGTGACATAGAGCTACGGGCTCTCGCGCAGGGGAGCTGACCTGCCGCCGTATAACTGCGGCGGCTGGTCGGCAAGTATTTAAACACTTATGCTGGCCATAGGAATTTCAAAATAACTTTCTTTTTCGAAAAAATCTTATCTAAGAATTTTCGTATTTCGCAAAATTGGTGGGGCTGCAGCAAGAGACGATTTTCGGGCGGCCATCGAATTTTAATAATCGAAAATATTGTTTTTTTTTTTTTTTTAAACAAACGATTTTCTAATCAATGATTGGAGAATCGTGTGAGGAATGTAATCAAAAAAGAAAAGCGCATGTGCAAGAAAAAGAAGATTCCCGGAAGCAAAAGAAGATTCCCGGAAGAAAAAGAAGATTCCAGGAAGGAAAAGAAGATTCCCGGAAAGGAAAAGAAGATTCCCGGAAAGGAAAAGGAGATTCCCGGAAGGAAAAGAAGATTCCCGGAAAGGAAAAGAAGATTCCCGGAAAGGAAAAGAAGATTCCCGGAAGGAAAAGAAGATTCCCGGAAGGAAAAGAAGATTCCCAGGCACAATTATTTACTGTAGGAACATGGAGGGTAAACTGAAGGTTTGGTCGGGCGAATTTCGAAATCAATGGTGGCGCCATCAGATCGCAAAACACAGGAATTTTCTGATTTTCGAAAGAAAGTTCTTTCGAAATTCGACCCATGTATGGCCAGCATTAGTTGCCCAATGTGCAGAATTAAAGTACAGTTCCCAAGTTGACCCTAATCTGTCCCTATGCACTTTGCCAGCTTTGCCTATCCTTTCCCTGTAATGGCTTCCAATACTAAGGCCACTCTGTGCTCCCTTATATAGTGGAAGGGGGGCTGGCATAACAAAGCCTCCATTATTGGCCCGTATAAGTCTACCAGCCATAGTCCTAAGTCCTAAGTTCCCTTGCAGTGCATTAGGTTACAGAGAATTTTAGCAGCTGAGTTGCAGCATTGCTCCCTCGTGAACCTTGAAGCCATGGTAGACCCGAACCTGAGCCCCATCACTAATGGTCAGTAACTGGTATGAATAGGAGGACGGATGGACTTACCCAACGTGAAGGTTCTGGTCCTCAGTTCTCTGATATGATCTCAGTGCTGAGCACACTGACACAGGATGTGGACTAGAGGTGTCTGAATGTGTTACTTGTGTGAGGGGAGTCACATCCTCCCACCTACTGCAAAAAGGAACAAATTATCTGACAGTCCTACCGAGAAAACCCACCACAGACCTACACACATTTCTCTATAGAAATCCTCCAACACCCAGCCAGGGCGGCTAAAGATGAAATCTCGGTATCTGTTCTTATTCTGTATGTATGGACTCTGCACACAGGGCCGCCATCAGGAATTATGGGGCCCCTTACACAGCTTCAGGCATGGGCCCCCTGGAGCAGAGAACCGGGGGGGGGGGGGGGTGCTGCCGCCTGAAATTGAGAAGGGGGGCTGCCACGAATTGAGAAGAGGGGGGGGCTGCCACAAAATGAGAAGCTGGGGGGGGGGGGGCCTTCACAAAAAAAAGAAGAAATAAAGAAAAATATATATAAAACAAGGGGGGTAGTCATCCGGGGCCCTTTAATAAAATATATATATACAAATTATTATTATTTGTTTTATTTGTTTTATAAAAATAAATTACAAAAAAGGGGGGTTGCCATCCGGGACCTCTGGGCCCTTTAATAATAAAAAAAAAAAAAGAAACCTCTGGGCCCTTTAATAAAAAAAAAATATATATATAAAAAAATAAAATAAACATTTATAAAAAAATATATATATATAATTTTTTTTTTTTTTAAGGGGGTTGCCATCCGGGCCCCTGGGGACCTCCGGGCCCCTTACAGGTGTACAGCTTGTACTTCTCCTCTGTGGCCATTGCTCCCAGCACTGCCAACCCAAATGGCTGCAGCTGCCCTTTTACTAGCCCTCCAGGCTAACTCCTGACACCAGTCCGCCTGATTCTTCAACAGCCTACCCGGCTGACTCTCAGGTGATCTCTCAGGGAAGGATGAAGACTTAACTACTTGCGGACCGCCCGCCGTCATTATATGGTGGCTGTTAGAAGTGGAATACTGTTGTTATGGCAGCAGATAGCTGCCATAACCCTGGTATCCTTTTCAATGGTGGACAGTCCTCTTTCAGATAAAAGGGGCCTCTGCGGCGGAGCTTCCTGAGCTCTGCACCCTGTACATAGCACCCTCTAGAACCTTGTGCTCTGTACATATCACCTTCCTGAACTCTGCACCCTGTACCTAGAACCCTCCAAAACTTTGCAGCCTGTACCTAGCACCCTCCTGAACTCTGCACCTAGCACGTCCCTTTAGGACCCTCTCATGCCCCAAACCTGGAGAAAGGTGTGGAGCATGGTTGAATACCTGTACCTATTCTCTGGGTGACACTATCAAGTATTGAGTGGTACCCCACGCGTGGGAGACGGAGGGCTGCTACTCGTTCCAGGGCCATTGCTTCTCCTTCCAGCCAAAAAGCAAGTCGGTCCTGAGACTGGGCGCAGAGAACCGGGGGGGGGGGGCGTGCTGCCGCCTCAAATTAAAAAAAGGGGGGCTGCAGCGAATTGGGCCGCCGCTAATTGAGAAAATTACAAAGCGGGGGTGTGCTGACGACCAAAAAAAAGGGGGGTTGCCCTGGGGGCCCTTTAATAAAAAGGAAAAAAAATAAATTAAAAAAAGGCTCAGCGGGGATCAACGGAATCCCCGCTGAGCAGGCGGAGATTCACGGGCGGATCATTACTGATCCGTTCTGTTTGAAAGAGGCCTAGCGCTTGTTTCCGGGATCTGTTTAGATTGACTTGAGTGAGGGAATAAATAAGACTACAAACTTGAATCCAAAAACGTCTCACTTTAGGGCATTGCCACCATATGTGATACATTGTCCCCCTCTTCTCCACAGCCCCTAAAACACAATGGAGAAGCTTCCGGGACACAGGAAGCTAACCTCTTCGGAACCATTTTTTCTGTAAGGTATATTTGATTGCTAAATAATTCATATAAATATTTTTTATTTGTTTTCTGAGTCAGCAACAACATTAACTTAACACAGGAAGGACTGGCCTTTGTTCTGCATTTTATTGTGGTCCATTTTAGTCCATCACAGCACCACGGTGTCAAGTGCCACATCCTATATTCTCTACAAGCTATACATTCATATCTACAAGATGTTTATCTATATATGATTAGTATGATTATATGCAGTATTCAGTATATGCTCATACTGTATGCTGTTGTTGTGCCTTTGATATGTGTTTGAGTGTCCCCATATCCACCATGATGCTCCTGACGTGGTTATCCTGTGTCGGCCTGATCCTTGCGCACAACCCAAACTTATTTTAATTATATACATTGTTCTAAAGTAAATATAATTGTTGTGATTTATATGTATTCGGAGATTCTTATCACATGTTCTTATTTATCCAGAATGTCCATCTAAGCTCCTGAGGAAGCAAATTGACGCGAAACATGTTGAGCTGTATCAGACTACTCTGACCTAAGCCAATATCCCATACACTACATTATGGTTGCTGGTGTTGTATCCTTTCCACAGGCATTGGTCTGGGTCAGTGATTCTCAAACCGTGTGCCGCATGAGATTTGTAGGTGTGCCTTGGGACTTTGGAAAAATATTTAAAATTGCTAGCGTTTTGAAACCTTGAACATTTAATGATAAATCGATGTTGCAAAAGTAAAAAAAAAGTAGCATATATAAAAACGCAATCTCTGTCAGTCCATCATTCATTGGTTCCTTTTGTAACGCGAGTCTTGTGCGAGATTTCGGGAGAACTCGATCGCTCCAATTATATTATAATAATAGAGACCGTTTCATTTGTTTGTTCTGTTTGTTGACTTCGGAGCCTCGTTTCAATGTGATTTGCTCTCGAAAAAAGGTACATTAAATTAAAAATATATATATTAAACAATAAATAAGTTCTTTGCCACAAATAATGTTAAATCTTTTCAGGTATGCCAAATTACATTTGGAAAGTTAAAAGTCGCGCATAAATCAACAGAGCTGGCTGGCTACAAACAAACTCCCGTCCAGCGCGGTGACATCAGCACGTATCCTCCTCCGGACGCGTTTTGTCATATGTGATATTGACAACGTCACATATGACGAAACGCGTCTGAAGGAGGATATGTGCTGACGTCACCACGCTGTCTCGTTAGGAGGACGGGGTTTGTAGCTGGCCGGCTTAACTGCTTGTGTTATGTACTGGAACGTACCTTGTAGCCAGAGCCTAGTGTGCAGGAGGAGGCCTCTCTTACAGCCCCGGCTCTGGAGCTGCTGGAGTTGGGACAGCAAGCTCGGGAGCACGGCGAGGTAGGAGTGCCTGGTGATGATAGCAGCTCGGCACTGTTGGTGGTCCTTCGGGACGGTGGTTGCAGGAGACAGCGTCTCTGGAGCTAGGACAGGCACTGGATAGCAGAAGCTGGTGAAGCAAACCGGGTAAGCAGATAATCAGGTGGGTTAAGCAAGCGTAGTCAGATTCAGGCACAGGGTCTGGTAATGGTGGGCAGGAGAGCAGAGCGGAGTCAGAGCAAGCCAGGGGTCGGAGTGGAGAGGGACGGATGGTCAGACAGAGCCGGGTCGGTTTGAGGTAACAGGTTACAACAGGTCACATATTTCACTGATACAACGCTGCAGATCAGACAGCAAAGTGTCACTGCAGCTGCTAGCTTTTTAAAGGCTGAGTGGCGCCAATCGCGCATCAACGAGCACGCGCGCGTTCCCGCCGTCGTGCACGTGCGCGTGTAGTAGGCACATGCTCATGCATACGCACGCGCAGATGCGCGCATTTGGCACATATCCGTGTGCATGTGAGGCGCGCCTGCGCAAATGAATAGGTGACTGGTTTTGATTCTGACCATTAGTATGTGTGCGCATGCGTGCACGCCGGAGCCTATTGGCAGGTCCCTGACACAGGGGGTGATTGGAGGCAGGGGGTGATTGGAGGCAGGGGGTGGTGGTGGCTGTTGTGGCACCGCAGAGGAGGATGGAGGCAGGGGGAGATTGGAGGCAGGGGGTGTTAGTGGCAGGGGGTGATTGGAGGCAGGGGGTGTTGGTGGCACCGCAGAGGGGGATGGTGGCACCGCAGAGGGTGGGGGATGGAGACAGGGGTTGTTGGTGGCACCACAGAGAGGGATGGAGGCAGGGGACGATGGAGCCAGGGGGTGATTGGAGGCAGGGGGCCTGGGGAAGATTGGAGGCAGGGGGTGTTAGTGGCACCGCAGAGGGTTATGGTGGCATTGCAGAGGGGGATGGTGGCATCGCAGAGGGTGGGGATGGAGACAGGGGTTGTTGGTCGCACCGCAGAGGGGGATGGAGGCAGGGGACGATGGAGGCAGGGGGAGATTGGAGGCAAGGGGCCTGGGGGAGATTGGAGGCAGGCGGAGATTGGAGGCAGGGGGAGATTGGAGGCAGGGGGAGATTGGAGGCAGAGGGAGATTGTGGCACTGCAGAGGGGGGTGAATGCAGGGGGTGATGGTGGCAGACGGGGATGGAGGCAGGGGGTGATGTGACTAAATCATTTGCCCTTATTATATCGAAAATAACAAAAAAAAGTTTTTTTACTTTAATATCTACCTTAAATCACATTGCTATTTGCCTAGCGTACTTGTTTGTAGACTAAATACTGAAATTTTCACCAAAAAATTAATTTAGTAACTTTTGTGAAATGCCAGAAAAAACATGGCTGCGCCAGTAAATTTCGGGTGTCGTGCCAGTAAATTTCAATCTGGTAGGTTGGCAACACTGATTGATTGAGGTGGTAAAAAGCTTATTTATTGCATGTTAGAAATATGTTCATAATTATATGTCCATAGCCTGACCATAATTTCCTCTCTTCTGCTCTGTAGATACAGACTATGCAGAGTTTTAGTCAGAGAGATAGTCTGAAGGTAAACAGCTGCTGTGCTTTCTCTTTAGTGCTTTGAGACATCACTTTGTATTAAATATTTACTTGTAAAATTAAAAAATTGAAATGATATAATGCAAAGTGTCCATTGGATTTGATCACCATATAAATGAACTTGTATCACATTTGGACATATTCTTAGAAATATGTGTGCTTTGAATGACCAGAATTTGTCTCTCTTGCTTTGCCAAATAAAATGATTAAAAAATAGTGCAATGTAAGGCGTCTCCCTTCTCTGTGTCTGATAAAATCATAAGATATCAATTACTGACTCCCCTTTACAGATCTCTTCATGCAGGAACACGGAGGGGGGAGGTGCTGGGCTGCCAAGTGCCCATAAGGAGCCCAAACTTTTCTTTTTTTAGACCCCTTGTCGGGTTTACTGCTATCTGGGGCTTCCCAAGAGAGATTTCCCATTACTTCCTGTTCTGTGGACATTTTTTTTACTAGACAGGAAGTGAAGGAAAATCTGCAATACACAATAAAAAAGCTGTAAAAAAAAAGAAAAAATTAAATTAAGATAAATTAAATGAACTTTACTCCACCCTCACTTCAAAATATCATATATTTGGGGGAAAAAATATTAGAAGCTTCAGGTCTCTGGCTCTCTAATACAAATTAAAAATATATATAAAAAAAAACCTTTATCATTACCTATTTACTTATCAAAATGCACTGATCCTCCATAACTTTATGACTACCCACCTAATATTGAGTAGGTCCCCCTTTTGCCACCAAAGCAGGCCTGACCCATAGAGGCATGCAGTGATGTCACTAGGGTTGGTAAAACGAGGTGTCACACCCCCCCCCCAATAATTTGGGGGGATGAGGGTGAGAGAGAGAGGAGGGGCAGGGAGAGAGAGTGAGCAGGGGCAAAAAGAGAGAATGTGAGGGCAAAGGGGGCAGGGAGAGAGAGAGGGGGAGAGAGGGCAGGAGGAGAGAGGGATAAAGAGAGGGGCAGGGAGAGAGAAAGGGGGACAGGGAGAGAGAAAGGGGGACAGGGAGAGAGGGGGCAAGGAGAGAGAGTGAGAGGGAGCAGGGAGAGAGAGGGGGCAGGGAGAGAGAGAAGGGGGCAGGGAGAGAGAGAATGAGGGGGAAGGGAGAGAGAGAGGGGGACAGGGAGAGAGGGGGCAAGGAGAGAGAGTGAGAGGGAGCAGGGAGAGAGAGGGGGCAGGGAGAGAGAGAAGGGGGCAGGGAGAGAGAGAGGGGGAGAGAGGGCAGGAGGAGAGAGAGATAAAGAGAGGGGCAGGGAGAGAGAAAGGGGGACAGGGAGAGAGAAAGGGGGACAGGGAGAGAGGGGGCAAGGAGAGAGAATGAGAGGGGGCAGGGGAGAGAGAGGGGGCAGGGAGAGAAAGAAGGGGGCAGGGAGAGAGAGTGAGTGCGGGCAAGAAAGAGAGAGTGTGAGGGGGCAGGGAGAGAGAGGGGGGGGGAGAGATAGGGGGCAGGGTCTGGTCAGTGCTCACATACTTGGATGGGCAGCCTCGTCTTGTATGTGTCATGTCTTTATGGACCTTGCTTTGTACACTGGTGGGCAGTCATGTTGGAACAGGAAGGGGCCGTCCCCAAACTCTTCGCGCAAAGTTGGGACATGAAATTGTCCAAAATGTCTTGGTATGCTGACACCTTAAGAGTTCCCTTCACTGGAATTACGGGGCCAAGCCCAACCCCTGAAAAACAACCCCACACCACAATCCCACCCTCCGCCATACACCATAATCCCCCATCCATCAAATGATTTGGACCAGTCCACAAAGCTCCATAAAGACATGAATGAGCGATTTTGGAGGACCTTGACTGGCCTGCACAGAGTCCTGACTTCAACCCGATAGAACACCTTTGGGCTGAATTAGAGCAAAGACTGCGAGCCAGGGCTTCTCATCCAGCATCAGTGCCTGCCCTCAGAAATTTGCTTCTGGAAGAATGGTCCAACATTCCCATAGACACCCTCCTAAACCTTGTGGACGGCCTTCCCAAAAGAGTTGAAGCTGTTATAGAGGCAAAGGGCGGGGCCAACTCAATATTGAACCCTCCGGACTAAGACTGGGATGCCATTACAGTTCATGTAAAGGCAGGTGTCCCAATACGTTTGATAATATAGTATATATGTATATATATATATATATATATATAACGTTTGGGAGTTTTGTGTAAAGGCCTAAAACAATTTTTCAATCACGTGTGCAAAAAAAAATCAAAAATGGCTCTGTCAGGTTATTCATTAGAAAAGAGAAATTATCAAGTGAGATTATATTTTCTTTACATTTTCTACTGTTTTTCTAACAGCTACCATATGCACAATCTTATAGGATGAGTGTGTATGTGCAGTGTGTGGACTTCCCTGCAGGGGGCGTTATACATGAAAAGGTGAAAATACAAGAAATGTTCCATTAATATGGGCAGTAATAAAACACAATAATATGGTCCCCAGAGCACAGGAAATGCATCATCATTGTACCAAGAGATACAATGTAACAATTCTAGAGAACACAACTGGTTACTTTTATTTCTAATTTTAGCATTCCGGAGAATCGTTACATCCTATCTTTTGCTATAAAGACACACTGTCCGCGATTCAGATACATTGTCGTATCTTTGAGCGGGCGTAACGCATCTCCTATGCGTAACATTGAGAGGCAAGTACTGTATTCAGAAAGCACTTGCTCCCAAAGTTACGTCGGCGTATCGTAAATGGGCCGGCGTAAGCCCGCGTAATTCAAAGTAGCAAGGCAGTGGGCGTGTTGTATTGTAATGAAGCGTGACCCCATGTAAATGCATGGCTGATCGAATGGCGCACGTCGCAAATACTCCCTATGATACGTCGGCTCAATGCTTTGTCGACGTGAACGTAACCTACGCCCAGCCCCATTCACGTACGACTTACGCAAACGGCGTAAAATACGACGCTGTTCCGACGTTTCCGACGTACGTTCCTTAACATGACTTACCCCTGCTTTGTGAGGGGTAAACTTACGCCGGACCGACGCCTTACGTAAACGGCGTAGGTTAATCCGACGGGCGCAAGTACGTTTCTGAATCGGCGTATCTAGGTCATTTGCATATTCGACGCGTAAATCTACGGAAGCGCCCCTAGCATGCGCGTGCATGCTCAGAGTCACGTCGCAAATACTCCCTAAGATACGTCGGCTCAATGCTTTGTCGACATGAACGTAACATACGCCCAGCCCCATTCACGTACGACTTACGTAAACAACGTACAATACGACGCTGTTCCGACGTTTCCGACGTCCATACCTTAACATGACTTACCCCTGCTTTATGAGGGGTAAACTTCCGCCGGACCGACGCCTTACGTAAACGGCATAGCTTAATCCGACGGGCGCAAGTACGTTTCTGAATCGGCGTATCTAGGTCATTTGCATATTCAACACGTAAATCTACGAAGCGCCCCTAGCGGCCAGCGTAAATATGCACCCAAGATACGACGGCGTAGGAGACTTACGTCGGTCGTACCTTGGCCAAATTCAGGCGTAACTGCCTTTATGAATCAGCGCATAGATACGACGGCGCTCATTTGGACTTACGACGGCGTACATGGAGATAAGTCCTTTCTGAATCCGGGCCACTGTATGCAAATGGAGCTCCATCTGGTGGCCATAAAATGGTATTTACATCATTTGACCCATTGCACCTATGTGCTACCGTGCAGAGTCCATACATACAGAATTAGAACAGTTCGTGAGAAGGCATTGTTAGACACCTTGGCTGGGTGTTGGAGGTTTTGCAGTACAGAAGGGTGTAAATATGTGGCGTGTTTCTCAGTTGGACTGTCAGATGATTTGTTCCTTATTTCAGAAGATGTGACCCCCCCCCCCAACACACACACATATAGTTTAAAGAAAAAATAATGAAGCTAGATCAGTTGTTATGCAATTCCAAGGAATCACAAGGAGCCCTGGGATGGTACAGATTGTAATAATAGGATGGAATTGTCAAAAAGTATCTAAAAATAGAAAGAAGTTTATTTGGTATAAATCATGATAGTCACAATATACAAAAAAATTGAACAAATTCATTTAAAACAAAGGAATTGTCATACAAAGTGAATTCACCAATATACAGAAATCCACACCCGAATGCTGACAATAAACAATAATATAACATTTTTCCTAGTATAATATAATATAATTTGTAGCATTGTTAATTTCTTAGATTGCTTCTAGAGCTTTTTGTTTTGCATATAATTTACAGACATTGGCCCGGATTCTCGTACATTTGCGCAAAACTGGGCGGGCATAACGTATCTGATTTACGTTACGCCACCGCAAGTTTTACAGGCAAGTGCTTTATTCTCAAAGAACTTGCCTGTAAAGTTGCGGCGGCGTAGCGTAAATCACCCGACGCAAGCCCGCCTAATTCAAATTAGCCGGGAAGGGGGCGTGGAGCATTTAAATTAAGCGCGTTCCCTCGCCAAACGTACTGCGCATGCGCCGTCCGTAAAATATTCCAGGGTGCATTGCTCCAAATGACGTCGCTAGGACGTCATTGGTTTTGACGTGAACGTAAATGGTGTCCACGGACGACTTAAATTTTTAAATTTTGACGCGGGAACGACAGCCATACTTAGCATTGGTTGCCCCTCATATAGCATCGGCAACTTTACGCCGGGACAAGCCTAACGTAAACATCGTAACTTCACTGCGTCGGCCACGCGTGCGTTCGGGAATTTGCGTATCTAGCTAATTTGCATACTCGACGGGGAAAACGACGGAGGCGACACCTAGCGGCCAAAAAAAAAAATGCATTTAAGATCCGACGGCGTAAGAGCCTTACGCCTGTCGGATCTAATGGTTATCTATGCGTAACTGATTCTAAGAATCAGACGCATAGATACGACGGCCCAGATTAGGACTTACAACGGCATACATGGCGTTGCGCTGTCGTAAGCCCTTTGAGAATCTGAGCCATTATGTCCAACATCAAGTACAGTCTATTTAGTGACTAGAAAAAATACATAGTACTTACATCATATGATGATATTTACACATGTGGATGATCTGGGCATGTCTGGTTGGATGAATCTCTGGGGAGGCCCAGCCCAAGTATAATGCGTATAGCCATAAATGATGAAAAAATAAATAATACAAAGTATATATGTATAAAGGGTCTTGCCCTTTAAAAAAAGTCTGACCCTTTAAAAAGGTGGAAGTAGTGTAATTTTTCCATTGAGGTTTGGAATATTAGACGCGGTGGCGCCGGACCAGTGTTGCCAACCGTCCATATTTTTACGAACAGTTGGTAAAAACGGGCACTTTTTCCCCCGTTCGTAAATGTCCGTGATTGCAGAAATTTGCCAGTAAAAATAGCCGAGATCGGTTCGGCTTGGAACTGCGCATGGAGATTGGAGGCAGGGGGTGATGGTGGCTGCGGTGGCACCGCAGAGGGGGATGGAGGCAGGGGGGTATTGGAGGCAGGGGGTGTTGGTGGCACCGCAGAGGGTGGGGGATGGAGACAGGGGTTGTTGGTGGCACCGCAGAGGGGGATGGAGGCAGGGGACGATGGAGGCAGGGGGTGATTGGAGGCAGGGGGCCTGGGGGAGATTGGAGGCAGGGGGAGATTGGAGGCAGGGGGAGATTTGAGGCAGGGGGTGTTAGTGGCAGTAGGTGATTGGAGGCCAGGGGTGATGGTGGCCCTGCAGAGGGTGGGGATGGAGACAGGGGTTGTTGGTGGCACCGCAGAGAAGGATGGAGGCAGGGGACGATGGAGGCAGGGGGTGATTTGAGGCAGGGGGAGATTTGAGGCAGAGGGAGGTTGGAGGCAGAGGGAGATTGTGGCACCGCAGAGGGTGGTGAAGTCAGGGGGAGTAGGTGGCAGAGGGGGATGGAGGCAGGGGTGATGTGACTAAATAATTTGCCCTTATTATATTGAAAAATAACAAAAATATGTTTTTTTACCTTAATATCTACCTTAAATCACATTGCTATTTGCCTAGCGCACTTGTTTGTAGCCTAAATACTGAAATTTGCACCTAAAAATGTAATTTAGTAACTTTTGTGAAATGCCAGTAAAAACGCGGCTGCGCCAGTAAATTTCGGGTGTCGTGCCAGTAAATTTCAATCTGGTTGGTTGGCAACACTGCGCCGGACGCCGCGAGGATCAGGGGATTGCGCGGGCACAGACCGCGATGTGCACACCTGATGCACAGTTAATGCTGGGGGGACCAAGTTCATTGCCCCCTTGCATATACGTGCAATTTTGTCTTTGCCTCTCACCTGGCACCAAATTTGGGCCAGTCTGATAGGCTGACAAGCATCAGCTGTTCTATTTAAACCTGGCTGTGTCATTTTCTTACTGCTGCACAGCCAGGATCCATGCATCTTGTTATAATCCATCAACTAAGGTATGAGAAGCTGCTGTTTTGTTAAAGAAAAGCCAATATCCATGTTTACAAATTACAAAAGTGTCAACTAGAACTTGTGCTTCAAGTGCTCTGCAAGTGTAAAAGTTGCCAGTGAAAATTTGCAGCAAGTTTACAGACATACAATTTAACACAGTGATACATTTTTGGCAAGTTATCCTTGCTATCTGGGATTTCTTTATGCTGGCCATAGACGGTTCGACTCTTGACCATAAACGGTTTGAAATCTTGACCATAGACGGTGCAAAACTTGACCATAGAGACGGTGCAAAACTTGACCATAGACGGTGCAAATCTTGACCATAGACGATTCGAAGTCTTGACCATTGACGGTTCAAAATCTTGACCATTGACGGTTCGAATCTTGACCATTGACGGTTCGAATCTTGACCATTGACGGTTCGAATCTTGACCATTGACGGTTCGAATCTTGACCATTGTCGGTTTGAATCTTGACCATTGACGGTTCGAATCTTGACCATTGACGGTTCGAATCTTGAACATTGACAGTTCGAAATATTGACCATAGAGACGGTTCGAATCTTGACCATAGACATGTAGCGCTACACCTGCAGGAGCCGCTGATTTGTTGTTGGGATCGGCGTATTAAGTTACCTTAGTGTTGTCTAGGGTGCAGGTGCAGAACAGAGTAGTGAGCGAAGGTCCAGACAATGAATAAAGGTTTTCCAATGCTTTATTTCCAGACCAACACGGCCAAAATCAAGTAGGAAGAAAAGGTTGATGAAGCAAGAGAGGGAACTTTGCAGGCCTGGATATGAACCGAGCAATCCTGCTCTCAGTGGTATCAATTGCAGTTCGTTGCCACTCTAGACAGAGTGGGTGAAGTGCCCCCGGACAGACTCCTGTCACGAGCCTGGCAGCCGAAGTGTCACTTTAGATTGCTGGGAGGAACAGATCTCTCTCACAGACCTGACTCTAGGGCCTCTGCCACAGGCCAATTACTTTGGATAAGCTAGATGAATGAATTGAACGAATCCTCCCAGTAGATTTAAGCATGGGTCACCGGATGACAGCAAAGCATACCTGTCAGCATTCCGGTCACCAGATCCCTGATTGGTTCGTTCAAGCCCTGTTGGATAACCTGCCTCCGGGTTCTCCTCAAGCCGACCCCCCCCCCCAATCGAACGGCACCCAGCCTGGGATCCTTTCAATGGAGCTGGGGACCCAGTAAGTCACTGGGGCCCCTCTCAGGAACATGGAACTCTGTGTAGAATGCACCCTCGGTCCAAAGGTGACCATATTGATGACCAATATGAGTGAGAAGCTGGTACCTTACTCAGATCATGCGGCCCTCTACTTTTGTCTGGGAACCTGTAAGCATCCTGACATGGGCAGGGGGCTATGGAGGCTCAACTCTAGTTTTTTAGAAGATGTGTCTGTTCAGCAACAAGTGCAGAACCTCTTGCAACACCATGCAGAGAGACTGGACTTCTATGACTGTACTGCGGATTGGTGGGAGGATGTTAAAAAGGACATCTCTTCTCTCTTGAGGAAATCGTCAGCTAGAATGGGGAAAAGTAGATATAGCCGTTATCTCAGGCTGCGGAAAGAGCTGGAGCTGCTTTATTCAGGCGGGTTGGAGGCAGGGAGGAAGATTGATCAAGTAAAATCTGAGCTAAGTCAATATCAATATAGCAGATACAACTCCCTAGTATTTGAACGGGATTATGGATCCCCAGGGACACCTGATCCCTTTGAGAATTGTAGGGACAAGGTGGCTAAAAAGTTAATAACGGGCCTGAAGGATTCCCAGGGGATTTTGCAGGAGTCTCGGGAGGGTATTCTGGGAGTGGTAAGATCATACTATGCTGACTTGTTTCAGGAGAAGGGTCTGGATAGGGAGAAGATGGCACAGTTCTTAGAGGCAGTTTCAGGTCCTGTTGTTGATAATTTGGACTTTTCTCCTTTGACAGCAGACATAACGGTGGAGGAAGTTAGGGAGGCTATTGACAAATTACGTCAAAAGAAGGCACCAGGACCCGATGGCATTACAGCCGAATTTTATAAGAAGTTTAAAGAGCCCCTAGCTCCGATTCTGGTGGATGTGTTTAAAAGTTGTTTGGAGAAACGCCTGATGCCTCCATCCATGAGAGTATCATCCTTAGTTCTGCTGTTCAAGGGTAGAGAACCTAATGACATCAAGAACTGGAGGCCTATATCCCTTTTGAATGTAGACCGGAAAATTCTGGCAAAAATATTATTTTCTAGGTTGAAGTGTTTTTCTCCAGCACTATTGACAGACTGTCAGTATGGTACGGTAGAAGGGTGGAATATTTTTGGTGCTCTCATTTCCTTAAGGGAAGCTTTTGAGAGGTGCAAGGTTCTTAGGCATGGGCAATATATGGTGAGTTTAGACCAAGCTAGAGCTCTTGACAGGGTTGACCATGGGTATCTGTGGACGACCCTGTTAAAGTATGGCATCCCAAGGTTATTTGTTGATTGGCTGAGAACTTTATACTGGAAGGCTGAGAGCTTTCCACTTATTAATGGGTGGCAGGGCGGTACCTTTGGGGTTGAGGCTGGGGTGAGGCAGGGTTGCCCTTTGAGTCCCCTCTTATATGTTTTTGCCATTGATCCTTTTTTGAGATCACTGCAGGGATGTGGATTTCAGGGGGTACCTGTGCCCCGTGCCTCGGCTCTATCCGTATTTGCTTACGCGGATGATGTCACTGTAGTGGTGTCTGCCTCCCAGGAGGCCCATTGGCTAGGAGCTTCCATTGGAGCTTACTCTGAGGCCTCTGGGTCTCTTGTCAACTTTGAGAAGAGTGAAGCCCTCTGGACACTGCAGGGTGATCCGGAATTTGATCTGCCCCAGTTTGCAATAGCTTCAAGTTGTCCTTTTCGATCTTAGGGGTTAAGTTTGGAAGGGAAGATAACGCCAGGCTAAACTGGGAGGGGATGCTGGAAATGCAAAGGTTCAGCGATGGAAGAATTGCAAGCTGACTTACAGAGAAAGGGTCACAATGTTGAAAATGTACTTAATTCCTATTTTTCTATATGTCTCTATGGTTTTTCCATTGCCGGAATCTTTCTCTGCAAGGCTCTTCAGTCTGTTTTTTCAGCTCTTCTGGGGTAATAGATTGAATCCAATAAAAAGAGGGGTTACTTACCTGCAGAAGGAGGGTGGGTTGAATATGATAAACCCTAAGGTGTTTTTTTTTTTTTCTTAAAGTAAATTTCAGGTGCTTGGACTCCAGTGTTGGCCCTCCGTGGGTAAACAGTGTTAGGGCCTGGATATTGCCCCGTGCAGAGTCCTGGATGCAGGGCAACGGTTCTCTCAAGAGGAAGAGATGTACTCAGGGTTATCTCCCACCATATCTGGACTCGGCTCTGAAGTCTCTGAGGAGGTGGGGGATTGAGACGGCCTACCTTGAAAATAGTTCAAGGGAATTGTTATACCAGAGGATCTGTAGGACCTTCTTCTGCTCTCCACTTGTACTCAGAGACTGCACTACGGCTGTTATGGAGGAAAGCTTAAAGTTGCTGAATAGTCCCAGATTACCCTTAAAGTTTCATGACATTGCCTGGCTGTCTCTCCATGGGAGAATGTATGTGAGGGGGAACATGAAGGGTCTGGCCGCATCTGAAAGGACCTGTCCTTTGGGATGTAATCAGGAGGAGTCCATGGATCATTTCTTGGTGGATTGTTGGGGAAGCCGTGAAGTCTGGAAGGAAGTAGCTGCCGGAGTTGTGATCCCAAGGTTGGAAAACCTAAGTTGCTCAGACAGGATTTATGGTGTTCCCCCAACAATACACGGTGTAGACAGAGGGACAACGTACATGATCATTACCATAGTCAAGTTCTATCAATGGCATGCAAGGACTAGAGTAGCCATGCACAATGAACAGTTTATCTCTAGTAAAATTGCAGGTTTAGTGTTATCTGAATTACGATGGATTAAGTGTTTGGAGATTAGGAAATGTTGGAGAAGTTCAGATCTATGGGAAGGAGTCTTATTGTGACATTTGGACTTTTATTCTCCTAATGATGCCTTTTTTTAACTGCTAAGTATTTGACCTGAACATGTCGGTAATTGTTGTATTTACTGTATGTTATTATGTATCTTGTCTGTTTTTACAAATAAAAATATCCATACATACAGAATAAGAACAGTTCGTGAGAAGACATTGTTAGAGGTTGTCTGGCTGGCTGGGTGTTGGAGGTTTTGCAGTGGAGAAGCTGTGGTGGGTTTTCTCAGTTGGACTGCCACCTGCCAGATGATTTGTTCCTTATTTCAGAAGATGTGCCCCCCCCCCCCTCCCCCAACACTCACATATAAATCCAGACTCCTCCAGTCCTCCAGTGTCCGTCTGCTCATCCCTGAGATCAGAGAACTGACATCCAGAACCTCCACATTGGGTAAGTCCTTCTGTCCTCCTCTTCACACCTATTAGTGACCATTAGGGATGGGGTTCAGGTTTGGTTCCACCATGGGGGGGCTTGAGGTGGATTCTGCCTGTTCATGTTCCATTGTCCCGGCAGAGTAATGATGTATTTCAGCCTCTTGTATTCCTTGTAACCATAATGCACTGCAAGGGTTTAAAAACTTTGGCCAGCAGGCTTATACGGGCCAATAATGGGGGTTCTGTTATGTACCAGTCCCCCCCCCCCCCATAAAAGGGAGCACAGAGCCACCATAGTGTATTGGAGACTGTTGTAGAGAAAGGACAGGCAATGCTGGCAAATTACATAGAGACAGATTAGGGTCATCTAGGAAACTGTACTTTAATTCTGATTACTGGCAGCCAACCAATTTATTGCCCTTCATATTAGGGTTGCCACCTGTCCAGGATTCACCTGGACATTTCGGGTTTTGCAATCATGCGTTCGGGTTTCAGACTGCCTGAAACCCGGACACATTATATAGACTGGACTTTAGAGAGGCCACAGTGTTTACCCCTTACGTCAGAGTCCTCTCCATACATCAGAGTTCTCAGTGTTCCCCCTAAATCAGGGTTCCCAGAGCATTCCTTATGTTAAAGGCGTTCTCCCTTACGTCAGAGTCTGCCCCAGGGGCGTCGGGAGGGTGTGGCTAGGGGGGCTGGAGCCCCAAATGGGTCCCTGAAAATCCAGAGTGTCAGGAATGCAGCATCCAATTGTCAGCCCCGAGCGCCGTCAGCCGTGGCAGAACAGGGACCGCTATTATTAGGAATGGCGTAGAGTGTGGCCGAGTGATATTACAAGTCCCGCCTTCTGGAGCCTGCGGCGCCTATGATGGACGTCCCACAGGTCCAATGCCGGGACCGCGGGACGTGTGACGTCCATCATAGGTGCCGCAGGCTCCAAAAGGCGACAATTACGAGCCACATCACTGTAAGATCCCGGCTTGGGCGGGCGGATCTTCTCTCCTCCTTTCTGGCTGGCTGCCTGCCTACCGTGACACATGATGGGCGCGCTGCCGGGGTGAGAGGCACAAGATGGCACCGACGATCAGTACACTTGCACATGTATGTCAGGTAGGTGAGGTCAGTGTATGTCAGGTAGGTCTATGTATGTCAGGTAGGTGAGGTCAGTGTATGTCAGGTAGGTCTATGTATGTCAGGTAGGTAAGGTCAGTGTATGTCAGTGTATGTCAGGTAGGTCTATGTATGTCAGGTAGGTGAGGTCAGTGTATGTCAGTGTATGTCAGGTAGGTCCATGTATGTCAGGTAGGTGAGGTCAGTGTATGTCGGGTAGGTGAGGTCAGTGTATGTCAGGTAGGTGAGGTCAGTGTATGTCAGGTAGGTGAGGTAGGTGAGGTCAGTGTATGTCGGGTAGGTGAGGTCAGTGTATGTCAGGTAGGTGAGGTCAGTGTATGTCAGGTCGGTGAAGTCAGTGTATGTCAGGTAGGTGAGGTCAGTGTATGTCAGGTAGGTGAAGTCAGTGTATGTCAGGTAGGTCCATGTATGTCAGGTAGATGAGGTCAGTGTATGTATGTCAGGTAGGTGAAGTCAGTTTATGTCAGGTAGGTCCATGTATGTCAGGTAGATGAGGTCAGTGTATGTCAGGTAGGTCCATGTATGTCAGGTAGATGAGGTCAGTGTATGTATGTCAGGTAGGTGAAGTCAGTTTATGTCAGGTAGGTCTATGTATGTCAGGTAGGTGAGGTGAGTGTATGTCAGGTAGGTGAGGTCTATGTATATTAGGCAGGTGAGGTCAGTGTATGTCAGGTAGGTCCATGTATGTCAGGAAGGTGAGGTCAGTGTATGTCAGGTAGGTCCATGTAAGTCAGGAAGGTGAGGTCAGTGTATGTCAGGTAGGTCTATGTATGTCAGGTAGGTGAGGTCAGTGTATGTCAAGTAGGTCCATGTATGTCAGGTAGGTGAGGTCAGTGTATGTGTGTCAGGTAGGTGAGGTCAGGTAGGTCAGTGTGTCAGGTAGGTGAGGTGAGTGTATGTATGTCAGGTAGGTCAGTGTGTCAGGTAGGTGAGGTGAGTGTATGTATGTCAGGTAGGTGAGGTCAGGTAGGTAAGTGTGTCAGGTAGGTGAGTTTAGTGGTCATTGATGGGCACTGGTAAGCCAGGCAGAAAGTGAGCTTACCCTCCGCCACACAACCCCACCGCCCAGCCAAAAAAATGCGCCATGACCCCCCCGGACCCCCCCCCTGGTGGTGACTTCGGGCTGAACCCCCTGGTCTTTTTGCCACCTAGCAATGCCCCTGGTCTGCAGAGTCTCCCATTACAGTAAAAGGGGAACTCTGTGGACTCTGATGTAAAGGGGAACTCTTGTTATTAACTTCATATGATTAGAAATACTATAAAAAAAATTCATGTGCGCCGTTAAAGTGTTCGGGTTTGACTTAACGAAAACGTGGCGACACTACTTTGTGTCCCTCGCTATTGGAGGCCCATTCTTCTTCAATTTCTTATGTTTTGAGGTCAGCAGTCACTCTTATGGTGTTTTGTGGGGGTTTCATTTCTATTGGAGTATATTTAGATTTTTATTGTATGTCATCTTTTAATTGTATTGTTTTTGCAGATATAATTACAGAAATGATTGTCTTGTTATTATCATGAATACATCTCTATATTCTCACAAATAGACACGACACATAAGGGAAGACAGACTCGCAGGGTCCTTTTCAAATGGACTTCTGCGCCCTAAGTTACGGCGGCGAAGTGTATCTGGTCCGGCGTAAGCCCGCCTAATTTAAAATAGGCTTGTCGGGGGCGTGTTCTGTGCAAAGTAATCATGTTTTTTCCGTTTTTAACGAACGGCGCATGCGCCGTCCGTGAACGTATCCCAGTGCGCATGCTCCAAAATACGCCGCAAATCGTCAATGCTTTCGACACGAACGTGACTTACGCACAGCCCTATTCGCGAACGAATTACACAAACGACGTAATCGACGGAAAATTCGACGCTGGCCCGACGTCCATACTTAACATTGCGTACACCTCATATAGCAGGGGTAACAATACGCCGGAAAAAGCCGAACGTAAACGACGTAAAAAAATGCGCCGGGCATAAGTACGTTTCTGAATCGGCGTATCTACCTAATTTGCATATTCCTCACGTAAATCTACGGAAGCGCCACCTAGCGGCCAGCGTAAATATGTAACTAAGATACGACGGTGTAAGATACTTACGTCGGCCGCATCTTAGTAAAATTCTGGCGTATCTTCTTTCTGAATACAGAAAGAAGATACGCCGGTGCAACATAGAACTTACGCGGCGTATCTATTGATACGCCAACGTAAATTCTATCTGAATCTGCCCCTATATTTCTATAAAGTGAGACTGTCTTTATAGGGATAAAGCAAAGGGTCCAAGCATAGGTGTGCGCAGCCTATTGCATTAGGGTATGCACCCCAAAGCTCACACGCTACTGATCACTGTGTTCATTTAGAAAAGGAAGGGGTCGATAAATTACATATTTACAGGCCCCTTTCCCCCCTGATCCTAAACCATCCTCCTGTGTGTGCCCGCAGCAGCCAGTGGTAGAGGAGAGGAGGAAAGCTGGCAGCACTGTGGGGGAAATGGGGGGGGGGGGCAGGGCAATAGGGGGAATCTGTGCTGCACAGAGTATTTGGGGTGTGCCTGGGCACACCTGGCACACACTGTGCGCACGCCTATGGGTCCAAGGCAGTTCTTCACTCTCCCTTACTCAAACCTTTTTTAACCCTAAAAGGAACCCATAAAATAATTTTCAGGTCTTAGGGAACCCCTATTGAAACCAATTTATTGGGGGTCGGTAGGAAAAATGTTCTTGCACGGGGAATAAAATCCAGCACATCCCTTAGTAAAAGCAGCACATAGTACACACATAAATACTGGCTAGGCACACATTTAACCCTTACCCTTACCCTAACCCTAACCCTAAAATCTGCGTGGCATAAGGCTCTTATGCCACGCATATTTTAGGCTGCATTCTTGCGATGACCGCTAGGGGGCGCTCCCATTGTGCTCAGTGTATAGTATGCAAATTGCATACTAACACCGATTCACAATGTTGCGCGAGCCCTGCGTACGCAAGTTACGTCGTTTCCGTACGGCGTGTTTAGCGTAAGGCTGCCCCTTCTAATAGTAGGGGCAGCCAATGCTAAAGTATACCCGTCGTTCCCTCATCGCGAAATTTGAATTTCACGTCGTTTGCGTAAGTGATTCGTGAATGGCGCTGGACGCCACTCACGTTGACTTGGAAGCAAATGACGTCCTTGCGACGTCATTTGCCGCAATGCACGTCGGGAAAGTTTCCCGACGGAGCATGCCCTCTACGCTCGGCGCGGGAGCGCACCTAATTTAAATGATTCCCACCCCTACGGGATCATTTAAATTGCGTGCTCTAGCGCCGGGCAATTTTGCCGGCGCGCCCTCGCAATTTACGGAAAGCTACTGCTCCGTGAATCGAGGGCAGCGGAGCAAATTTGCGGGGGCGCAGGGCAAAATCGTTGCCCTGCGCCTCCGCAAAACAAGCGCAAATCTCTTTGAATCCGGGCCAGTATGTTTGGGGAAGTGGTGCATACATAATAAACAGGAGGGATAGGGGATTGAATGTGGGCACTCTCCCCAACAGGAGTCCATGGCCATGTAATCAGGAGGGCAAGGGCAACATGATCGGTTCCTAAGAACGCATCAGGTAAGGGAATCTGTTGCATCCTCAGCAATCATACATTCATTATATAGACACATAAGCAAAGGAGCATCGATGGGGGGCTGACATTATTGCCCAAATATGGTCACATGGCCAAATTTGGGCAATAACATTGACCAAACATTGACCAAATATGGCCATGACCATATTTAGACGATGATGTCACCATTGTCTCCGCCTCTTCCCTTATATTGCGTGTGCCCATCTTCACGTTAGGGTTACCTGATTTTTTTTCTTTGGCTTATGTCGATCAAAGTGATTTACAACAATCTACATCATGATGGATTTACATTGTAGGACATTTTTTTTTTAAATAGGATTTATTGTGTGAAATTTAGTGTTTTTATTTACTGTTTACTTTTTTGGTGAATGAGTAGAGATATTATGTTCCCCTTTACTCAGTCACATTAGGGGTGGTATCTGTGTGTCCCCTTTATTGTTAATGTGAGCTTTCCGATTCCTATAGACAACCCTGGCCAGGTGGTTGTGGGGACAAGGTGCTGTGGGGACAAGGTGCTATGCATGGGGTTCCCCCTTGAAAGCCGTACTAAGACCATTTAAATTGCCAGTAAATTATCCAATCAGCAGAGAGGATGAGCTTTTATGATTGATATATGTGACCCCATTGGAGAGATTCTCCCAAAGTTCCAATTTGAGTGAAGCCTGGAAAAATGCAATAAGCTATCTTCCTGTTTTCTCTCTGTGGAGATGCTTCTCCATATACTCAAGGAAACTGTTATGCCGTGTACACACGTTCGGACATTCCGACGGAATGTTGGCTCAAACTTGTCTTGCATACACACGGTCGCACAAATGTTGTCGGAAATTCCGATCGCCAAGAACGCAGTGATGTACAAGACGTACAACGGCGCTATTAAAGGGACGTTCAATACCAGTCGTGTTAGTAGAAGTTTGGTGAGAGACGATTCGCGCTTTTCAGCCTCGTGCTTTTCAGTCCGTTACAGCGTGACGAATGTGCTATCTCCATTACGAACGCTAGTTTTACCAGACCGAGCGCTTCCGTCAGAGCATGCGTGGAATTTTGTGCGTCGGAATAGTCCACACACGACCGGAATTTATGAGAACGGATTTTGTTGTCGGAAAATTTGAGAACCAGCTCTCAAATTTTTTTGTTGTCTGGAATTTCGACAGCACATGTCCGATGGAGACTACACACGGTGAGAATTTCCGAGAACAAGCTCCCATCAAACTTTGTTGTCAAAAAATCCAAACGTGTGTGCGCGGCATTAGGGGGCGGTAGCCCTATTACCAGTTGGATTTTTTAAAAGGAATATTCGGGAATATAAAAGAAAAAAAACCCTGTAAAATAATTATGTATAGTAAATGATAAAGAGCATATCAATGGGGAATCTCTAACGTTGGTCTTGTTTTTATCTGTTTTCTGCAGGGTTCATTTTCAATGCAACTGAATATGTGGCTCATCTTGGTTCTTCTAAGCTTTGCCACCTCTACCCACTGCCAAACTCACCCCCCACTCACCTACGCCTGCAAATCTGCCATGAAACCAGAATGCGATAAACTCGATGTTGTCCCCGGGCACAATCTTCTTGGTCAAGGCTTTGATATTGTGACCATGAAGCAGACCAGGGCTCACCTGCTGGATCTCCAGACATTTTCTGTACAGAACAACACCTGCACTGTCTGTCTCAACCCATATATGAACAAGACTTGGCAAAAGCTGCCCTTTGCCATGGTGGACTGGAGGCCCCAGACATCCTGCTCTCGGAAGATCAGCAGTGATATCTCCCGATCTTCTGCATCGCTGGCTGAGGATTCTGCATCTGATGTGAAGAATGACTGGGGAGCTGATCTAAAGGTCACCCATCATGGGGTGTCCGGCAAACTGGTCATGGCTGGTTCTCATTCCGAAGTAGCAAAGTTTGGTGAGAGTAAGGCCAACAAAGACCAATACACCTTCCTCAAGCACCATATGAGTTGTGTCTATTACAGGTACGTCTCTGAATGTAACATATATTTTCATAATTAAATAAAAAGCTCTCACTACTTTAAAAGATCTGTTTACCAGCTGCAAAATTATTTTGCTTCCAATAAAACAGATTTTGGTAATTTGACCAGCATAGTAATATACTAATATATTGAGTCTGTAACTCAACTGCCCCAGTACCTATTGATAATTAAAGCAGGTATGGCCGAGTTTAAAAAACTCAGTGGGCATCATCCAAAATGCCATGGCCCAGATTCACAAAGCACTTACGCCGACGTATAACACATTAAGCCGACGTAAGTGCCAATGTGCGCGTATGTGTGCGGCAGACCCACGAACCAACATGCGCCTAAAAACAGGCTACACCCCGCCGACGTAGCTTGCACACGCCGGCGTAGGGTGGGCGCACATATGGGCTGGGCGCATGGTGCTGCTCCCATTGATT
Organism: Rana temporaria; assembly: GCF_905171775.1. Taxonomy (NCBI): domain Eukaryota; kingdom Metazoa; phylum Chordata; class Amphibia; order Anura; family Ranidae; genus Rana; species Rana temporaria. The sequence continues at coordinate 7,502,423 of NC_053494.1, forward strand.
AGCCATTCAAACATGCAAATGAGGAAAATACGCCGATTCACGACATGTGCGTGTGCCCGGCGCATGCTACGCGAGATGCGCATAAGTTGTACGTCCGGCGTAAAGTTATTCCCCATAAATGAGGTGCAACCCAGCAACAGACATGCTCAGGTCTGCACTAGGGAACACAAGCTGGCGTATTGTGCGGTGGACGTGTGTCTGGCTGGGCGTACGTTATGTTCGCGGGGTACGCGGTGATCCGGTGTAGCTTAGGCAGTTGTGCCGGCGTGGTTGTGAGCAGGCGCAGGGGGTGCAGTGCATGCGTCCACGTCACGGCGCATGCGCAGTTCGTGATACGTACCTGTCTGGTGCTCGGCCCATCATTTGCATGGGGTCACGCCCACTTCCACCTATGCCGGCATGCGCCTTCGAAACCCACGCCACACTGGCGCCGCGTTGGGAGCACTGTCTTGCTGAATGCAATGCTTGCCTCTCCGCGCTACGTTGGCGTGCCGTACGGTGTGTGCTCTACGGCGGCGTAATGTGCGCCTTTCTCTCTGTGAATCTGGGCCTATGTCTGTACAAAGCAACAGGATACTCCCGATACAAGTGTTAAAATGATTGAAAAAATTAGTTTGTGTTTTTTTTTCTTGAAGCTCTAAATTTGTCCCTTTACCAGCTTTCGACTTTCAGACCTCTCTCCGCTGAGCAAAGATCTAAAACGGGCCTTGGAGTCTCTGCCACCGACTTATAATACCAACACTAAAGCAAACTACAGACGTCTAATTAGCATCTACGGCACTCATTATATCACCAAAGCAGATGTAGGAGGCAAAGTGCAAGAGGTCAACGCCATCAAGACCTGTCAAGCCACCATGGATGGCATGTCCATGGAGGATCTAAAAGATTGTCTTAGCATGGAGGCCTCAGTTTCTGTCATTGGGAAAGGTGAAGCAAATGCCAAAGCCAGCGCCTGCAAGGAGCTAAGCCAAAAACTCAACAGGGGGGAGAGTTTCCATCAAACGTTCAATGAGAAGAGTTGGGAGGTGAGTTGTACAACAGGAATAAGTATAGTTGGTATATACTTACAATATCTACAGTATATATATATATATTTTCATGTGTTTATGATACATATTTTTAGGGCTGGATCTATACTTCTTGCCCCTTAGGTCAATTTCTTCTAAGTTCGTTGTCCAGGGGAGAAAAATCTGTAGAAATTGCAATGTCCACACAAGATGCAAAACCTTCAACTCTTCCAGCCTTACAAGAGCCTTTAAGCCGATCCGGCAAACTGTAAGACAAGTAGAGCTGTGGATCCCTGTATAACGAGGTCACCAGGCCTATCCCGAGACATTAGCTTGCCTTGCTTGGTCTCCTCCTGGGCAGGTCCTCCCCCGGTTTCCTTTGTTAAGCAGCTTCCCCCACTTGGATGGAAAGCTTGGGATCCCCTTTAGGATGATAGGCCCCAGCCAGCATGGCTGGGCCTACTCAATAGAGATGCAGCCTCGGACCAACGTGGTCCTGAGGTCGAGATCACACACGTGCCTCGCTCCAGGAGGGCCACGAGGCGAAGGACCCTGAAAAACGGCGTCTGCCCCTTAAGTATCACTTCCCGGCATGCACAGCGGGGCACCACTCCCACTGGGCTGCTGCCGAGAAGGGTCACTTAACACACCATGGTTCGCTTGTGTTCCAACATGGGCCTGAGGTGGTAACAGGGGAAAATCTTGTCAAGCGCAACCATAGCCATAACAGAGGCTAATTTCAATGAAATTCAACAAAGTCTGAGCCCACTATTGGCTCAGACGCCCTCTAAATTTAGAATAGCGCCCCCAGTCATTGGGAGCAGGGCGCTACACCTATAATATATTGAACAGCAGCCTTCAGAGTCCCTTTCAAAATACTTGGTCCTTTTCTGTCATAGCAAGCATCAAGACACTACACCTCCCATCATTTATGTCCGATCTATAATATGTACCTAGGTAGCTTCCATGCATGAAAAAATGTATACTACATTCTAGACCTGTGCTTCCATAATGAACTGTGTCAGCAATCAAACCATTTCCTTGATATACAGCTTCTACCCATTGACTTCAATGTAGGTGGAACTCTACCCCCGTAAGGGCCACTGGTGTACAGTATGTGGTCATCTCCAACCCAGCACAGCCAGGCACACAAATTTCCAGTCACTCAGAGACAAGAAGCAGTCTTTGCAACTTTTTTTTATTTTTTTATTAGGGGAATTTAACTTGGATGGGGGAGGGTACATATTGAATGCCCATTTGATCAATGAAACTCTGTAGGGACTATATACACTCATGTATATATATATATATTCTCCTCTTCTACCTCCAGCACACACTCGCTTGCAGACTATCACTCCCAGGACCAGCTAGCATAGATTTCAGACTCGGCACAATCTCAGCTGGCTCTGGTTGAACGCTCTTTGCAGCCAGGGAGCGCAGGTCCCTGTTATGTAGCAAAAATTGAAGTTTTGGTGCTAGCTGCCCTATATGTGGCTACTGCTCCCAGTACCGCCTCTTCAGGGCCTGCCAGCCCTCCTGTCTGCAGCTGCCCATTTCCACTGTCCATGCCACCACTGTTCTCCTGACTGGCTTTGCACCCATCCCAGACTGCTCCATCCCAGTCCTCTCAGGCGTGCCTCCCAGTCTTCCTGACTGTGTGTCACTCACCAGCCCTCTTGGCTGTGCCTGTTCCTCCTGGAGACTTGCCCAGCAGTGTTCTCCCACTGTCCTCTTCTTGCCCCCAGTGCCTCCTGGCCCACTTATGGGTTTTCAGAAGGTCCTGTCCATAACCGAGCCCAGGCCCAAGGTCACCAGCCCCCCCCCCCCCCCCAGACTGGGGAGCTCCCTCAAAGGCCACAACAGCCTAACACTCCATCTCCAGCTTTCTTCTGAATGCTCCTCCCCAGCTAGACTGACCTAGAGTATTTGAGGGGGTCTGGTTAGGGCCCTCAGAATACTCCAGGCAGCTCCACCACACTTCCCATCCCATTTTTCTAGACGGTTCCAATACATTTAGAAATAGGGGGAGGTCTCAGTGATGCTGATTGTAAATCATCCAGCTCTCCCTGGATCTCTGCCCAACCCTGAAAAAAAATACAGACAGGGGCCTGGATTCAAGAAGCAATTGCGCCTGTGTAACCATAAGTTACACAGCGCAATTGCTTACTTGCCCCGGCGTAACGAATGCTCCTTATTCAGGAACCTCGTTACGCCGACTGCAGCCTAAGATATGCACGGCATAAGGCTCTTATGCCCGCATATCTTAGGCTGCATTCTTGCGAAGGCCGCTAGGTGGCGTTCCCGTTGTGCTCAGCGTATAGTATGCAAATTGCATACTAACGCTGATTCACAACGTTGCGCGAGCCCTGCGTACGCAATTTACGTAGTTTCCGTACGGCGGTTTTCGCGTAAGGCTGCCCCTGCTATTAGCAGGGGCAGCCAATGTTACGTATACCCGTCGTTCCCGCGTCGCGAAATTTGAAATTTACGTAGTTTGCGTAAGTGAATCGTGAATGGCGCTGGACGCCATTCACGTTCACTTTGAAGCAAATGACGTCCTTGCGACGTCATTTGCCGCAATGCACGTCGGGAAAGTTTCCCGACGGAGCATGCGCTCTACGCTCGGCGCGGGAGCGCGCCTAATTTAAATGATTTCTGCCCCCCGGCGCGCCCATGCAATTTACGGAGCTACTGCTCCGTGAATCAAGGGCAGCGCAGTAAATTTGCGGGGGCGCAGGGCAAACACGTTGCCCTGCGCCTCCGTAAAAAAGGCGCAAATCTACTTGAATCCGGGCCAGGCTTGGCTGCCAGCCAAGCCTGCACACATTTATCTACTCTAAACACACACAAAAACTATCTACACATCTAGCACTAGAGGGTGCTACACAGGGCTATCTGATTGGATGTTTTTACTAGCACCTTTGATCTTATGTGCGATAAATAATGCCTCTTGGTCTCGGATCGTTTCAGGCATAAACTCAAATTAAAATTGTTTAGATATTTACCACTCTTAATTAGGTAGACAAGTTACCCTTTGAAAAATGCTATTTACCATAAACAAGTACTCAGTAAATACTTAAGAGCCGGTTCACACTGGGGCGACCTGGGATCCGACTTCAAGACGCCCAAGTCGTGCGGTCGAGAAAATGAACAGAAGTGAATGGGAGCCATCTTAATGTATACTACTGAAGTCTTTACGACTTCAGAAAAGGTTCCTGTGCTACTTCAATCCGACTTCTAGGCGACCTGTACCCATTGATTTCAATGGAAGTTGCCTCCAAGTCGGATCCCCGTTCACAGTGAGGCAACTTTACAGGAAGTGGCCCCAGTGTGAACCTGTTCTAAGATAAGCACCTCCCTCCCACAGGGGAACTCCACGCCAAATTTTAAATAAAAAACCGGCATGGGTTTCCCCTCTAGGAGCAAACCAGGCCCTTAGGCCTGGTATGGATTTCAAGGGGAACCCCCTACGCCGGAAAAAACGCGCGGGGTTCCCCCCAAATCAATACCAGACCCCTATCCGAGCACGCAGACTGGCCGGTCAGGAAAGGGGGTGGGGACGGTCGAGCGCCCCCCCCCCTCCTGAACCATACCAGGCGCAATGCCCTCGACATGGGGGGGTGCTTTGGGGCAGGGGGGCGCACTGTGGCCCCCCACCCCAAAGCACCTTGTCCCCATGTTGATGGAGACAAGGGCTTCTACCCGACAACCCTGGCCGTTGGTTGTCAGGGTCTGTGGACAGGGGGCTTATCGGAATCTGGGAGCCCCCCTTTAATAAGGGGGCCTCCAGATCCCGGCCCCCCACCCTATGTGAATGAGTATGGGGTACATCGTACCCTTACCCATTCACCTGGTGGAAGAAAAATGTCAATAAAAAAACACTACACAGGTTTTTAAAGTAGTGTATTAGGCAGCTCCGGGGGACTTCTTCCAACTTCAGGGCTATGCATACTAGCTCATTATGCCTTTTGTCTTGCAGTTTTTTTTTTATGGTTTACAACCACTTTAACCTCCCTGGCGGTATGATTATTTCAGGTTTTAGGTGCTGAAAGCGGTACAATTATTTGCTAGGAAATTTGGCGTTTTATACTGTAGGCCTGTAATTTTTAGAAATAACTCACTTAAATCTGACCAAACAAGAGTCTAGTAGGCATCCCGAGTATGACATTTTTTTAAAAACAAAATTATAAATTATAATATAATAAATAATTATAAATAATTATAACAAATAATAATATAATTCTAATAAAAATTATTCAATAATGTAATCAAATCAAAATCACTGAAATTTTCTCAGTTGCAAAATTGTCGCTGTCATTATTTTTATTTTTTTTATGACGGATTTCCCCACAAATCGCTATCGCACAATTCTGCAAGTGATTATAAATTATTATCGCTGTGTTTTAGCTGATCTAAAACCATTTTTGACATAAAGGGACACTTTTGGTTGCTATGGACAATCTACAGTTTGCAGGCAGAAAGAACAGTTTTTATTATATAAAAGTACATGTAGGGCACTGGGCAGACCACTAGGGACAAGGGGGGTGTGTTTTTTTTACATACAGTACTGTAATCTATAAGATTACAGTATACTGTATGTAATGTGTTTGTTTACTTTTTTGAATTAGGCGCCGTTCTCCGCTCCCGTGCGTCGTAACGTCGCAGGGAACGGAGATCGGCGGCACAGGAGGACGCTGTGTGAATCGAGCGAGGTCCCCGCTCGCTCACACAGCGCGGTGACATCGCTGGATCCAGGACAAGGTAAGCCAGCGCACGCTGCAGGCTCTGCATAGCTACCCCGATCGTGACTCGGGGATACCGATCGCAGCCTGAAAAACCCACCCCGAGTCACGCTCGGGGATACCGCCAGGCAGGTTAATTCTTGTATTGCTTATGGCCAAATAGCATTCTTACTAAATTGCATTAACTCGCCCCCAGTTAAGAGTCATTACGTTACCATTTTGAGTGTAAAATGCAGCTTTATTAACTACAATATACAGTATTTATATGTACAGAATACGCTACATAAATCTGCCTAAACATAGTCGAATTTTCCACCAATGAAGCAACAATATGGACTTAATACAATTGCCCCGACAGGGGGGCAGAGCCTTGAAACCCTTATACATGGGATATACGAGAATGTCTTACTGACAATAAGCAAAATAACGTTTCTTTGTGAATTTTAGGTGAGAGGAGGGAAGATCAAATATGAGCAGCTCTCCTTTGATGTAAAGAATGCAGATGCCAGCGCTTTCAAGGCCTGGATGGAAACCTTAAAGACTGACCCCGATATCGTATCCTACTCTGTGGAGCCCATCCACCACCTGGTTGAAGCCAACAGACCTCAGAGAGAGAGCCTACAGGAAGCCATCAGCGAGTACATCTTGGAGAAAGCCCTGCATAGGAGCTGCTCTTGCCCACCGGGTTCCCAGCTGAGTCCTGGTAAAGAGTGCAACTGCGTTTGTCCTTCTGGTGGAGGCCAAAATATAAACTGTTGCTCCGAAAAAAGGGGATTTTCCAAAGTGGTGGTCACTGTACAAAGTGCCTCAGGCCTTTGGGGTGACTACACTACAAAGACTGATGCCTATGTAAAAATAAGTGCTGGGTCGAGTTATGCTCGGACACACACCATATGGAACAACGATAATCCAAAATGGCACGAACGGTTTGACCTCGGAGTTTTGGAACTCAGTCCAGGGTTTAGATTGGAGGTGGAGGTTTGGGATGAGGATAGTAAATTTGATGATGACCTGCTTGGAAAATGTGAAAAACCAATCAACAATGGTGTGAAGGACGAGGTTTGTTACTTTGACCATGGTAGTGTGACGTTTACAGTGAATGTGCAATGCCTCCCCCACCTGACTGGGCCCCTTTGTAGGGACTATGCTCCTTCCACCAGTTAGACACGTCTTCTATAGTCCAACCACTTACTTTAAAAGGAACTCCAAGCTCCAAAAACACTTTAAAAAGTTTGTTTGGGCCAAGCTGGCCCAAACTATGTCCCTCACTAACTGGCCAAACTACTGTAACTATGTCCCTCACTAACCTGTGAGGCCTCTGGATGTGCGGTATAAACTGTACGAAGCTGCGGCCACACACAGCATAGCGCACCGTGTTCTGGGTGCGAGCCGAGACTTCTGGCGGGCTGATGATGTCACAACCTCTGATTCAGCCATTTAGAGGAAGCTTTGTATCCATTGATAGAATACAGGGCTTGCTCTGAGCGGCTGAGCGCCGCTGCTGTAGACTGATCTGTGTTCTGGGTATGAGACAGGAAGTCTCGGCTCCCCCCCGGAAACACAGTGCGGTATGCTCTATGTGGCCTCTATGTGACACATCCAGCGGCCTCACAGGTTACTAAGGGACATTTGGTTTATTTGGGCCAGGTTGGCCTCAACAAACTATATAAAGTGTTTTGAAAGATGGCGCTCTTCTTAAAGGGGTTGTAAAGGTACAATTTTTTTCCCCTAAATATCTTCCTTTCCCTTAGTGCAGTCCTCCTTCACTTACCTCATCCTTCCATTTTGCTTTTAAATGTCCTTATTTCTTCTGAGAAATCCTCACTTCCTGTTCTTCCCCCTCTGAGAGGTCGGTCCCTGCACGGTGTGCAGAGACCGACCTGTCATCTGCCTGCTCAGCGGGGATCGACGGAGCGATCCCCGCTGAGCAAAGCAGAGCCCGCACATGGACAGCTCCGTGTGAAAGAGCCCTTAGCGTGAGTCGGGCCTTAAAGCTGATATCCAGCTTCCAGCGATGTTTAAATAGTTCATTTGGACCAAGCTTGTCCAAATTAAATATTCCCAGAGGCAGCGGCTGGGAGCGCTGTATAAACGGCAGACTCAGTTACATCAGTGCCAGATTTATTAGGGGCAAGAGGGACAACTGCCCCGGGCCCCTGGGAAAGAAGGGGCCCACCTCTATACAAAAATAATATTATAAAAAATTACCCGTATATACTTGAGTATAAGCCGAGGCACCTAATTTTACCACAAAAAAAACTGGGAAAACGTATTGACTCGAGTGTAAACCTAGGGTGTCATTCTGCATGCCTCATCGTGCCTTACTTTGCCTCACTGTGCCCATGCCTCACTGTGCCTCGCTATGTCCATGCCTCATTGTGCCCATGACTAGACTGATATTTAACATGGGAGTCTATGGAAGGGGTGCCCGGGTTTGAAAAATCGGTGCTCCCCAGCCATAGGTCCCCCAGACAACAAACTTTGCACACTTGTAGAGGAGAAATGGGACCAGGGGACCTACGACCGTCCGGTACCGGGCCCCCAAAAATCACAGGAGAAATTACCGTTTAACATGGGAGTATATAGAAGGGGTGCCCCGCTTTGAAAAATCGGTGCTCCCCGGTCGTAGGTCCCCCAGACAGCAAGCTTTGCACACTTGTAGAGAAAGTTTGGGGTCCAGAGGACCTACGGCCGGCCAGTACCGGGTCCCCAAATCCGGGAGATCAGGTGCAAAAAGGTGACTCGGGTATAAGCCGAGGGGGGCATTTTCAGCACAAAAAAAATTGCTGAAAAACTCGGCTTATACTCGAGTATATACGGTATATGAAATATATAATAAACATTTCTTTTTTTTTTATTAAATTAATATTGGGAAGAAATATTTTGTCTGGCATCATCTGTAAAAGTTTTTTCCCATCCCACCGGGAGACCCGAGCGACTAGCCAGCATGTCCGCCGGCTGGCCGGAGAACCGAACAAAGCCGGAAACCGGCTTTGATTGGGTCTCGGATATAGTAACCCGCCACAATGTAACGTCCGGTTTACTCGGGAGCCAACGGCGGCAGTTTTCAAAAAATCAAAAGTTTTAAAAAACGCAGATCTTCGCGTTTTAAATACTTTCAAGTGCAGAAGAGGGATTTGGGGTCTTATACACCCCAGACCCCCTCCATAAAGAGTACCTGTCCTGTCACTGCCTATTACTGTAATGCCGCGTACACACGATGTGAGCTTTTGGTTGGAAATTCCGACCATCGGACATTTTCTGTTGGAATTTCCGACAGTGAAAATTTGAGAGCTGGTTCTCAAATTTTCCGAAGGGGAAAAGTTCTTGTCGGAAATAACGATCGCGTGTATGCAATTCCGAAGCACAAAAATCCTACGCATGCTCGGAATCATTTGAACTTAATTTTTCGCGGCTCGTCGTAGTGTTGTACGTCACCGCGTTCTTGACGTCCCGGAATTTCCGACAACATTTGTGTGACCGCGTGTATGCAACACAATTTTGAGCCAACTTTCTTTCGGAAAACAAATCCACGGTTTTCTTGACGGAAACTCCGATCGTGTGTACGCGGCATTACTGGGATGTTTACGTTCCTTGTGGCAGTAATACAAGTTATAAAATTTTTGTTTGAAAGGGACAGAGTGAAAAAAAAATATAAAAAATATAAAAAGCCATTCACAGGGACCAGTGGCAGTCCATCCATAAGGGGCGCAGGGGCACTGCCCCCCCTCCCCCCAATTCATGTGCCCAGTCCTGAGACCTCATTTTTAAAGCTGAACTCCAGCCATATACATAAATACATAAATGAAATACCTAAAAAGGTAGATGTTTGTAGTTCTGTCCATCCAGCCCTCAGATTACCCAAGCTCTGTCACTTTGGGCCAGATTCACCAAAGAGATACGACGGCGTATCTCCTGATACGCCGTCGTATCTCTGTTTCTATCTATGCGACTGATTCATAATATCAGTTACGCATAGATATCCATAAGATCCGACAGGTGTAATTGTTTTACACTGTCGGATCTTAGGATGCAGTACCGCGGCCGCCGCTGGGGGGAGTTTGCGTCGTAAACCAGCGTCGGGTATGCAAATTAGGAGTTACGGCGATCCACAACGGATTTTCGCGTTCGCCACGTCACCGCTAGTCTAGTTTCCCGTCGCAAAGTTAGTCGTCGTTTTTGGTGCCCTAACTTTACGCAGCAATCGTATTGCTGTGTAAAGTATGGCCGTCATTCCCGCGTCGAAATTTAAATAATAACGTCGTTTGCGTAAGCCGTCCGGGAATACGGAATTACGCTACGCGCGTCGCCGTTCGAAAAAATGACGTCACGGCGCGCAAAGCACGGCGGGAGTTAAAAAACGGAGCATGCGCAGTAGGTCCGGCGTGGGAGCGCGCCTAATTTAAATGGCACACGCCCATTTAAATTGGCCGACCTTGCGCCGGAGGCCGCCGGCGTAGTTTTCATCGCAAGTGCTCTGTGAATTAGGCACTTGTGATGAAAACTTGCGCGGTGTAACGTATCTACGATACGTTACGCCGCCGCAGTTCTATGTGAATCTGGCCCATAGTAGTTTCTTGTAGGCGGCATTAAAAAAAAAAGGGAAAATCAGCAACTGATGTGATCCCACCCCAAACTCACTCATCCAGGTCTTTATGGACCTTGCTTTGTGTTCTGGTGTGCAGCCATGTTGGAACAGGAACGGGCCGTCCCCAAACTCCTCCCACAAAAGTATGGTTCCCATGCAGTGGTGTCTTCTCTCTCTCTATTTCCAACCTTCAAACTGGATAGAAAAAAGGAAAATCAGCAAACCTAAAGGGTCATCACTCCACTCATTCTGCTCTCTCCTATCAGTAATGTTCACTGACAGCACATTTGCACGCAGCAACCTGATTGGCTCCCAGTGCTGCTCCTCCCTTTGCTATTCTGTCATGTGATGCTGTGCAGGGGATGGAAGGAGACAGATACCAAGTAGTAATTTAAATACACTGGCTGCATTTACATTTATTGATTTATTAATTGCCTTTGTGTCTCTTATACAGTACCTGCCTGGAATTTTGCTTTAACCACTTAAGACCCGGATCTTTAGACAGCTAAAAGACCCGGACAGTTTTTGCGATTCGGCACTGCGTCGCTTTAACTGACAATTGCGCGGTCGTGCGACGTGGCTCCCAAACAAAAATGGCGTCCTTTTTTTCCCCACAAATAGAGCTTTCTTTTGGTGGTATTTGATTACCTCTGCGGTTTTTATTTTTTGCACTATAAACAAAAATAGAGCAACAATTTTGAAAAAAAATCAATATTTTTTACTTTTTTCTATAATAAATATCCCCCAAAAATATATAAAACATTATTTTTTTTTCCCTCAGTTTAGGCCGATACGTATTCTTCTACCTATTTTTGGTAAATAAAAATCGCAATAAGCGTTTATCGATTGGTTTGCGCAAAATTTATAGCGTTTACAAAAAAGGGGATAGTTTTATTGCATTTTTTGTAATTATTTTTTTTTCGTGACTGCGACATTATGGCGGACACTTCGGACAATTTTGACACATTTTTGGGACCATTGTAATTTTCACAGCAAAAAATGCTATAAAAATGCATTGTTTACTGTGAAAATGACAATTGCAGTTTGGGAGTTAACCACAAGAGGGCGCTGAAGGGGGTTATGTGTGACCTCATTTGTGTTTCTAACTGTAGGTGGGGGTGGCTGTAGGTGTGACGTCATCGATTGTGGTTCCCTATAAAAGGGAACACACGATCGATAAAGGCGCCACAGTGAAGAACGGGGAAGCTGTGTTTACACACAGCTCTCCCCGTTCTTCAGCTCCGGGGACCGTTTGCGGGACTCCAGCGGCGATCAGGTCCGCGAGTCCCGCGGCCACGGAGCTTCGGACCGGGTCGCGTGCACGCGCCTGCGATCCCACGGCTGGGTTTAAAGAGCCACGTACATGTACAGGTACGTGGATGTGCCCAGCCGTGCCATTCTGTCGACGTATATCGGTGTGAATGGGTCCTTAAGTGGTTAAAGAAATGGAGAGTTGTTTGGTATATAAATGTACGTTGGTCTTTCTTTTTTCATTATTTAGCCAGCTAATTATAAAACATTAGATATTAATATTTTGTAGGTGGAACTTTAGTCTCACTTTCATATGTTGACTTGTTTATCCTAATCTGCTTCGCTAATAAAATAAATAAATAAATAAAACGCTATTTTACGGATCTCAGTAGCTCAAGCTAACATTTGTACACACAAAGCAAATAAATTGGAGCAGTTGAAGTAGAACTGTGGCCAGGCTATGGACATTACATTGTTTACATATTCTAACGAGCCGTATAATGCTTTAAAACTAACCCTTACTGACCTTCCTAGTTGCTGGCATTATGGAGTAATTCATCTTCAAAGGTCTGAGCAAAAATTACTTTCACTTTCATTTTCACTAGATTATTTTGAATCATTATTATTATATGGTTTCTCGTCGGGAAAACCAGAGCGTCTGTATACTTACCTGTTGCCGTGGAAACCCGCGCATGCTCGAAATGACTTTGATGCAGCCGCGGTAGCTTCCATGGCATAGGTAGGGTGAAGCAAGATGGCGGTGACAGCATCGAATGTGACGAGCGCATGCTCGTCCTAGTCGATGACGTCACCGTGTTCTTGCCATTCAAAAGAACGGCGGTTCTTTTGAATGGTGTGTCTGTACACACGGCGAGCAAGAAAGCTTGCCAGGACTCTCGTCAGTAAAACCGAAGGGTTTTTTTCCTGACGAGATTCTCGGCCGCGTGTACGAGGCTTCAGACCTGGATGCCATTAAAGTTCATGTGCGTGCAAAAGCAGGCGTCCCAATACTTTTGCTCCTATATTGTGTATGTAATGATAGGTCCTGTTCTGTAGATACAGGCTATGCAGAGTTTTAGTCAGAGAGATAGTCTGAAGGTAAACAGCTGCTGTGCTTTCTCTTTAGTGCTTTGTGACATCACTTTGTATTAAATGTTTATTTTTAAAGCAAAGCTTTAGTATTAAAAAATGAAAATGATATAATGAAAAGTGTCCAGGGGCGGACTGACAACTCATGGGGCCCCCGGGCAATAGAAGATTATGGGGCCCCCGGGCTTACAGATGACCAGCACGCCAGGAGGCAATGCAGAGGTGGGACAGCTAAAATCTGAGGAATTTCACATCAAAAGCATGTATTTTTTTTAGACATATAAGGGACAGATGTAACCCTTGCAACCCTGATGGGGCCCCCTAGTGGCATGGGGCCCTCGGGCAGTGCCCGAGTGCCACAATGGTCAGTTCGCCCCTGAAAGTGTCCATTGGATTTGAAGATATCAATGTATCCGATCACCATATAATGAACTTGTATCACATTTGGACATTACCTTTGATATATGTGTGCTTTAAGTGACCAGAATTTGTCTTTCTTGCTTTGCCAAATAAATTGATTAATAAATAAAACTGCCTGTGCAATGTAAATCGTCTTCCTTCTCTGTGTCTGATAAAATCATAAGATATCAATTACTGACTCCCCTTTATAGGTCTCTTCATGAAGGAACACGGAGGGGATGGGGGGGGGGGGGGGGCGGTGGGGGGAAGAGGTGCTGGAAAGTGTCTGATTACTCAAAAGTCCAAAAGAAGCCCAAACTTTTTTTTATAGAACCCTTGTCAGGTTTACTATCTGGGACTCCCCAAGAGAGATTTCCCATCACTTCCTGTTCTGTGGACAATTTTTTACTAGACAGGAAGTGAAGGAAAACAGACAATAAAAAAGCAGTAAAAAAAAAAAGAAAGAAAATGAAGATAACTCAAATGAGCTCCACCCTCACTTCACAATATCATATACTTGGGAAACAATAATCGAAACTTCAGGTCTTTCACTCTCTAACACTAATTGAAAATACAAAAAAAAATACAAAAAATAACCCTTTATCATTACTTATCAAAATGCACTGATCATCCATAACTTTATGACCACCCACCTAATATTGAGGAGGTCCCACTTTTGCCACAAAAGCAGGCCTGACCCGCAGGGCCGTCTTAATAGCATCATGGGCCCCTGAATAAGCACTAGTTCAGTGCGAAACGCGTTGGCTGTTCCCCTGTTCCATTGCTGTACCCCTGTGATGTGATGTACCTGCTGTTCGTTTGAATAAAAGACAACCTTAATGGTCATCGGAGTGCGGCTATCCATTCTTCTCTTCATATCCTAAGCATCATGGGCCCCTGGGCAAATAAATGCTCTGGGGCCCCTACAACGATTCGATGACAGTGCAGGTAAACAGACATCAAGTAGGTAGGAGGCAGACTGCCTCCCCTGTGTATCTATCACTCTCAGTGCCATCATGGGGCCCCCAATTTTGGGGCAGCTGCTTTGGGGAAAGTGCAGGGCCCCCCATGCAGCTGGGGCCCCTGGGCAGTGCCCTCTCATTAAGACAGCCCTGCTGACCTGTAGAGGCACTAGGATTGGTGTAACCTGGTGTGGTAAAACATGGTGTGTTTGTGTGTCCCCCCCCTCCCGACATTACACCCAACATACAGGACAAGAGAAGTGGTACTGTGCAGAGTCCATACATACAGAATAAGAACAGATACCGAGAATTACACCCGACATACAGGACAAGAGAAGTGGTACTGTGCAGAGTCCATACATACAGAATAAGAACAGATACTGAGAATTACACCCGACATACAGGACAAGAGAAGTGGTACTGTGCAGAGTCCATACATACAGAATAAGGACAGATACCGAGAATTACACCCGACATACAGGACAAGAGAAGTGGTACTGTGCAGAGTCCATACATACAGAATAAGGACAGATACTGAGAATTACACCCGACATACAGGACAAGAGGAGTGGTACTGTGCAGAGTCCATACATACAGAATAAGGACAGATACTGAGAATTACACCCGACATACAGGACAAGAGGAGTGGTACTGTGCAGAGGGTGTGGCTGCTTGTGGAGCAGCTGAAGTCTGTCTGGTGCTGAGCTGCTCTGATGTCTGGTGCAAGCCCAGGGTTGGGCTCCCCTGGGCTGGGATCTCTCCCAGGAGAGTCCCAGGCTTTCTGGCCTACACAAGGTGAAGCTGTGGTTGGTGGTGAGGATGGAGGACGGAGCTCTGGGAATCGGGAAGACACTTGCAGAGACTGTAAGTAGAAGTAGAAGTGGAAATGTTTGTAATACCGATAAGAGGAAGTCTGGGAATGTTATTCCACAAAAGAGTTCAGTCCAGCCTGTAAGGGGTTAAGGTTCTGAAGCTAGGGTGCTTCCTTAACTGTTACATGTGTTGTAAGGGGTTAAAAGGTTTCAGAGTGAATATTATTTCACTCATTTTAGTAGAATTCTAAATGGCCTTGCACACATAATTTCTTGTTAGTTCTTATCTCTGAGCAAAAGATTATACATGCAACATTCTTTAGTAATTGATAGAAATGTATCTTTTTCTCTTGTTCTCACAGGTGTTGTTTTTATAGTCTTATTCCTTATTAATTGCTAAAACTGTTATCCTTACTCCTTATCTCGTAGTAGGAACATTTTCTCCCTTTCTCAATTATAATAATGCAGGTGTTGTTTCACTTACTAAGTGTATTTTTAATGAATAGAAAGTCTGGTTAATACAGACTACGGGCCAGATTCACATAGGGATACGACAGTGCATCTCCTAATACGCCGTCGTATCTCTGAGTTGTGCCGATCGTATCTATGCGACTGATTCATAGAATCAGTTACGCATAGATATCCCTAAGATCCGACAGGTGTAACTGTGTTACACCGTCGGATCTTAGGCTGCAATTCCAGGCCGGCCGCCAGGTGGCGCTTCCCTATCTTTTACGCGTCAATTATGCTAATGAGCAGTTACACCGATTCTAAAACGAACGACCGCCCGGCGTTTTTTTTTTACGTCATTTGCGTTCGGCTTTTTCCAGGGTGTAGTTACCCCTGGGTCTATGAGGCGCAGCCAATGTTAAGTATGGCCGTCATTCCCGCATCGTTTGCGTAAGTCGATTCACAAAAGCGCTGGACGCAAGTTACGCTCACGCCGAAACCAATGACGTCCTAGCGACGTCATTGGGAGCAATGCACGCCGGGAAAATTTGCGGGCAGCGCATTTGCGCAGTTAAATCGGCGCGGGGACGTGCCTGATTTAAATACTACACTCCCTCTAGCCGCGGAATTTGAATTCCGCCGGGGGATTTATGATACGCCGCCGCAAGTTTTGAGGTAAGTGCTTTGTGAATTAACCACTTGCCTCAAAAACTTGCGGCGGCGGATCTTAAATCACATAGGTTACGCGGATCTAAAGTTCCGCTAACCTATGTGAATCTGACCCTACGTGTCCTGTAAAGATAAAAAAAAATCACATATTGCTAACATAATATTTCTTTCTTCTTACCCAAAATTAATGTATTACGGCCCCTCCCCTTTTTGTAATGCATATATTGTCTTAGTATTATCACTAAAGTCAGAGAATGATTTCAGATACATTGTGTCTGTGTCTTATTATTCCTGTACTGAAGTCTCTCTCAAAGGGTGGCCACCCGAATCAAACACACTGAGACTGCCTAAGGTCAATCAGCGCCAGTCTGCACCCCTACAATTTGGAGGTCCCACCGAGATCGGAAGATCATCTCCGGAGATTCCCGGTAAGATATACACATTTTTTTTTGCTGTTTGTCTGCCGGGTCACCGGAGCTCTGATCAGATTTCCGATTTAGAGCTAAAAAATTAACACACATGGAGATTCACTCCGGGAGTGAATAGTGTGGGTTAATTTGGGGAAGAGGGTGCTAAGGCATAGTCAGCTAAACAATTGTGTTTCAGGGTAACACTTTAGGTTTTGGGGAAACCTATTTTCTTGCAATTGTGTCTCAGGGAGATACATTAGGTTTCAGGGAAACCTAATCTTTTGCAATTGTGTCTCGAGGAGATGCCTTCATAGCCGGCTAAAATTGTGTCTCAGGGAGGCACCAAAAAAAGTTTCAGGGAAACTTGATCTCTTTCCGGGAAAGAGATATGACTGGGAGTCTCATTGTGTTTACAACCTGTGCTTTCTTTTCTATCGCATAAAGTATAAGATTTGTTTGTGTGATACGAGTGTCTGGCTGGTAAGTGTACAGACCAGGATCACTGAAATTATTGTTCTTTTGTCCTATCCTTTTGTTTCGCTTGTTTCACTCGACCCGCTCCATGTTGTCAGCTTGGCTGAAACATTTCTCTGTGACTAGCTCACGTTTTGGGAAGGCGCACTTTCAGAGTAATTTGAAGGTGGCAGTCGAGCACTGTGAGTGTTCCATGATATAGAAACTTATGTCTTGTGAATACTGTATTTGTGGAATTTTGGACCGATTATTTTTTAATTAACCCATTCATAGACAATTTAAGTGGATGGACCGAAAATATGGGCAGTTGTAACCCGTTCCCCAGAGAGGAGGGAGGAGGATTAATTGTTGAATCCTCAGGCCGCGTACACACGGCCGAGGAACCCGACGTGCCAAACACATCGAGTTCCTCGGCCAGTTCAGCCCTGAAGCCGCCGAGGAGCTCGGCGGGCCGAGAGCTCCCATAGAACAACGAGAAAATAGAGAACATGTTCTCTATTTTCTCGACGAGTTCCTCGGCGGCTCCATCGGGCCGAAAGTGTACACACGACAGAGTTTCTCGGCAGAATCCGGCTCTGACCGAGTTTCTCGCCGAATTCTGCCGAGAAACTCTGTCGTGTGTACGAGGCCTCAGTATTACCCATTGAAGCTTTCACTGAATCACACATTGTGACCATGTATAACATACAGGCATATCTGGATCTTCCGGACCTGCCTGAAGATGTTTGGGCCACAGGAGAATATGACACTGGCCTAATCTTCTGTACCCCTTACAGGGTCACTCTGAAACCTGACCTCCATGCCATGCTTACCAACATACCACATGATGCCACACATTTCACTGTTATAGATTTAAAGAGCGATTTTCTTTAGCGTCCCTGTTGACAAAGAGACAAGACCGATTTTTTTTTCTTTTTCCTTTGATGGCAAACGCCAGTTAACCTGGATGAAAATGCCTTAAGGATTTGTGGACTCCCCCGTGGTATACAGTATTGTTTTTTAGTCCACACTAAGACCATGGCGACCCCCCCAAGGTTCGGTAGTACTACAGTATGTCAATGATTTGATGGTCTGTAGTAAGTCAAGGGAGGCCTGCCAGACAGACAGTGAATCGCTGATGTTATGGTTATGTAAGTGTGGTCATAAAGTGTCTAAGCAAAAGTTGCAATGGTGTAGCGAGATGGTTGAATACTTGGGGTTTGTCTTCATAAAAGGGAAAATGAACATCAGTATTTCACGTATCCATGGAATAGTGGGCCTGGTCACCCCACGAACCAAGAGGGAGATGCTATCCTTCCTTGGTATGATTAATTATTGCAGGCAATGGATCCCTGATTGTTCCTTTTTTTGATAATATTCTCAGACAAGCCACTCTGAAAGATTCTCCTGACACAGTTGAAACTGTTATACCAGAGGATCTGTAGGACCTTCTTCTGTTCTCCACTTTTACTCAGAGACTGCACTACGGCTGTTATGGAGGAAAGCTTAAAGTTGCTGAATAGTCCCAGATTACCCTTAAAGTTTCATGGCATTGCCTGGCTGTCTCTCCATGGGAGAATGTATGTGAGGGGGAACATGAAAGGTCTGGCCGCATCTGAAAGGACCTGCCCTTTGAGCTGTAATCAGGAGGAGTCCATGGAGCATTTTTTGGTAGATTGTTGGGGAAGCCGTGAAGTCTGGAAGGAAGTAGCTGCCGGAGTTGGGATCCAAAGGTTAAAAGCCTAAGTTGCTCAGACAGGATTTATCGTACATGATCATTACCGTAGTCAAGTACTACCAATGGCATGCAAGGACTAGAGTAGCCATGCACAATGAACAGTTTATCTCTAGTAAAATTGCAGGTTTAGTGTTATCTGAGTTACGATGGATCAAGTGTTTGGAGATTAGGAAATGTTGGAGAAGTTTAGATCTATGGGAAGGAGTCTTATTGTGACATTTGGACTTTTATGGACTTTTATTCTCCTAATGATGCCTTTTTTTAACTGCTAAGTATTTGACCTGAACATGTCGGTAATTGTTGTATTTACTGTATGTTATTATGTATCTTGTCTGTTTTTACAAATAAAAATATCCATTCATATAGAATTAGAACAGATACTGAGAATTACATCCAACATACAGGACATGCATACAGAATTAAAACAGTTCGTGAGAAGACGTTGTTAGACACCCTGGCTGGGTGTTGGAGCTTTTTCAGTAGAAAAGGGTGTAAATATGTGATGAGTTTCTCAGTTGGACTGTCAGATGATTTGTTCCTTATTTCAGAAGATGTGACCCCCCCCCCCTCCCCCCACACACATATAGTTTAAAGAAAAAAGAATGAAGCTAGATCAGTTGTTATGCAATTCCAAGGAATCACAATCACATCCCGAAATTTGGAAATTTGTAGGAGAAAAAAGGACCTGGGATGGTACGGATTGTAATAATAGGATGGAATTGTCAAAGTATATAAGAATAGAAAAGTTTATTTGGTATAAATCATGATAGTCACAATATACAAAAAAAATGAAAAAAATCATTTAAAATAAAGGAATTGTCATACAAAGTAAAGTCACTGGCCCAGATTCAGGTACATTTGCGCTATATTTGCGGGGGAGCAGGGCAACGATTTTGCCCTGCGCCCCCGCAAATATTTTGCGCTGCCCTCGATTCACGGAGTAGCTCCGTGAACTGCGAGGGCGCGCCGGCAAATTTGCCCGGCGTAAGCGCGCGCAAGTTAAATGATCCCGCCGGGGGCGGGAATCATTTAAATTAGGCGTGCTCCCGCGCCGAGCGTACAGCGCATGCTCCGTCGGGAAACTTTCCCGACGTGCATTGCGGCAAATGACGTCGCAAGGACGTCATTTGCTTCAAAGTGAACGTGAATGGTGTCCAGCGCCATTCACGAATCACTTACGCAAACGACGTGAAATTCAAATTTCACGTCGCGGGAGCGGCGGCTATACTTTAGCATTGGCTGCCCCTACTATTAGAAGGGGCAGCCTTGCGCTAAAGTTGCCGTACGGAAACTCCGTACCTGGCTTGCGCGGGGCCCGCTCAAGTTTGTGAATCAGTTGGTAGTATGCAATTTGCATACTACACGCTGATCACAATGGGAGCGCCCCCTAGCGGCACACGCAAGAATGCAGCCTAAAATCTGCGAGGCATAAGAGCCTTATGCCGCGCAGATTTTAGGCTGCAGTCGGTGTAACGAGGTTCCTGAATCAGGAGCACTCGTTACACCGGAGCAAGTAAGCAATTGCGCCGTGTAACTTATGGTTACACGGGCGCAATTGCTTCTTGAATCTGGGCCACTAATATACAGAAATCCACACACGAATGCTGACAAATAAATCAAGACAAGCAAGGGGTGGATAAAACCCGACATGTTTCGGAGACAGACGGTTAGGTTAATTCATAAACAATATGCAAATTCCTTCTTCGGGGATTCTTAATATCGGTGTAAACAATAATATAACATTTTTCCTAGTAAGGAGAAAAGAAAAAGAAAATCATAATATAAATATAGTTTGTAGCATTGTTAATTTCTTAGGCCTCGTACAGACGGACGGACTGTCCGCTGAAAACGGTCCGCCGTACACGTACACGATACGCGGTGACTTGGCCGCGCCCTGGAAGTTTAATGCTTCCACGCATGCGTCAAATCACTTTGACGCATGCGAGGGATGGCGGCCGATCGGACATGTACGGTGAGTCTGTACAGATGACCGAACATGTCCGACAGACAGGCTTCCAGCGGACATGTTTCTTAGCATGCTAAGAAACATTTGTCCGCCGGAAAACGGTCGGCTGGACAAATGTCCGCTGGAAACCTGTCCGGTCCGCCGTACACACGACCGAACATGTCTGCTGAAACTAAGTCATTGTCCCCTGCCTCCATCCTTCTCTGCGGTGCCACCAACAACCCCTGTCTCCATCCCCACCCTCTGCGGTGCCACCATCACCCCCGGCCTCCAATCACCTACTGCCACCTACACCCCCTGCCTCAAATCTCCCCCTGCCTCCAATCTCCCCCAGGCCCCCTGCCCCCAGCCTACCATAGACAGTTCGAAATCTTGACCATTGACGGTGCAAATCGTGACCATTGACGGTGCAAATCTTGACCATTGACAGTGCAAATCTTGACCATTGACGGTTCGAATCTTGACCATTGACGGTTCGAATCTTGACCATTGACGGTGCGAATCTTGACCATAGACAGTGCAAATCTTGACCATAGACGGTGCAAATCTTGACCATTGACGGTGCAAATCTTGACCATAGACAGTTCGAAATCTTGACCATTGATAGTTCGAAATCTTGACCATTGACGGTGCAAATCTTGACCATTGACGGTTCGAAATCTTGACCATTGACGGTTCGAAATCTTGACCATTGACGGTTCGAATCTTGACCATAGACGGTGCAAATCTTGACCATAGACGGTGCAAATCTTGACCATTGACGGTGCAAATCTTGACCATAGACAGTTCGAAATCTTGACCATTGACGGTTCGAAATCTTGACCATTGACGGTTCGAATCTTGACCATAGACGGTGCAAATCTTGACCATAGACGGTGCAAATCTTGACCATAGACGGTGCAAATCTTGACCATAGACGGTGCAAATCTTGACCATTGACGGTGCAAATCTTGACCATAGACAGTTCGAAATCTTGACCATTGACAGTTCGAAATCTTGACCATTGACGGTGCAAATCTTGACCATTGACGGTTCGAAATCTTGACCATTGACGGTTCGAAATCTTGACCATTGACGGTTCGAATCTTGACCATAGACGGTGCAAGTCTTGACCATAGACGGTGCAAATCTTGACCATAGACGGTGCAAATCTTGACCATTGACGGTGCAAATCTTGACCATTGACAGTTCGAAATCTTGACCATTGACGGTGCAAATCTTGACCATTGTCGGTTCGAAATCTTGACCATTGACGGTTCGAAATCTTGACCATTGACGGTTCGAATCTTGACCATTGACGGTTCGAATCTTGACCATTGATGGTTCGAAATATTGACCATAGAGACGGTTTGAATCTTGACCATAGACAGTTTGAACCTTCTTCTGTTCTTCACTTGTACTCAGAGACTGCACTACAGCTGTCATGGAGGAAAGCTTAAAGTTGCTGAATAGCCCCAGATTACCCTTAAAGTTTCATGACATTGCCTGGCTGTCTCTCCATGGGAGAATGTATGTGAGGGGGAACATGAAAGGTCTGGCCGCATCTGAAAGGACCTGTCCTTTGGGCTGTAATCAGGAGGAGTCCATGGAGCATTTCTTGGTGGATTGTTGGGGAAGCCGTGAAGTCTGGAAGGAAGTAGCTGCCGGAGTTGGGATCCAAAGGTTGGAAAACCTAAGTTGCTCAGACAGGCTTTATGGTGTTCCCCCAACAATACACAATATAGTGAGAAAAAAATGCAGCGCTGTGAAACCATAGAGACAGTGATTTCTCTTGGGAAATATTAATGATCACTGTGACAGTGATAAAGTACCAACCACAGTGAAATAATGATAAAAAGTGAAAAAAATTGGTGCTGTAGTGAAACACAACCAAAAAATATTGATAATAAAACACTGAAAAGTCCATCCAAAACTGGTGAGATGAATAGATGGAAAATGACCACGTGGATCCTCAGAGACAGATTATCACCATTGAAATAGAGGTGTAATTGTGCTTACCAGAAAGCGTGGATCTGCCTGTCAGCGACAGCAGATCAATGAGGCATGAACGATCACGGGGCATACTCTGCTGGGCTTCCTCGGACTGGATCGAAGATGGAATGGATCTTCAGTAGAGGGCCGTAGGTATACGATATCCCGGATAGCTGTCTTGATTATCCCAAGATGTCCGCTCACAAGAGTGGATGGGAGGGATGGTGTTCGACCCCTTAAGGGGTATGATGGAATGAAAATGGAAGGCTCCAAGCAACATGCAAGGGAAAGAGAAGAAAAACGCAGCCCCAATGGTGCAGGTCAAAAAAATTTGGTTTTATTTGAATAAAACCAACAGATACATAAAAAGTGATCACATAGTATAAAAGGGGCAATATGAGAAAATGGTAAAAAACCAAGCCCTACATGTTTCGTCCTAGAGGGACTTCAACTGGGGTATCAATACACAATATAGACAGAGGGACAACGTACATCATCATTACCGTAGTCAAGTACTACCAATGGCATGCAAGGACTAGAGTAGCCATGCATAATGAACAGTTTATCTCCAGTAAAATTGCAGGTTTTGTGTTATCTGAGTTACGATGGATCAAGTGTTTGGAGATTAGGAACTTTTATGGACATTTTAATCTCCTAATAATGCCTTTTTTAACTGCTAAGTATTTGACCTAAACATGTCGGTAATTGTTGTATTTACTGTATGTTATTATGTATCTTGTCTGTTTTTACAAATAAAAATATCCATACATACAGAAATAGAACAGTTCGTGAGAAGACATTGTTAGAGGTTGTCTGGGTGTTGGAGGTTTGGAGAAGCTGTGGTGGATTTTCTCAGTTGGACTGCCAGATGATTTGTTCCTTATTTCAGAAGATGAGAAGATGTGACCCCCCCGCCTCCTCCCAACACTCACATATAAACCATCCAGACTCCTCCAGTCCTCCAGTGTCCGTCTGCTCATCCCTCAGATCAGAGAACTGACATCCAGAACCTCCACGTTGGGTAAGTCCTTCTGTCCTCCTCTTCACACCTATTGGTGACCATTAGGGATGGGGTTCAGGTTTGGTTCCACCATGGGGGGGTTTGAGATGGATTCTGCCTGTTCAACTTCCATTGTCCCGGCAGAGTAATGATGTAATTCAGCCTCTTGCCTTCCTTGTACCCATAATGCACTGCAAGGGTTTAAAAACTTTGGCCAGCAGGCTTATACGGGCCAATAATGGGGGTTCTGTTATGTACCAGTCCCCCCCCCCCTATAAAAGGGAGCACAGAGCCACCATAGTGTATTGGAGACTGTTGTAGAGAAAGGACAGGCAATGCTGGCAAATTACATAGAGACAGATTAGGGTCATCTAGGAAACTGTTCTTTAATTCTGATTACTGGCAGCCAACCTATTTATTGCCCTTCGTATTAGGGTTGCCACCTGTCTTGGATTCACCTGGACAGTTCGGGTTTGGAATCATGCCTTATTTAGACTGGACTTTAGAGAGGCCACAGTGTTTACCCCTTACATCAGAGTCCTCTCCATACATCAGAGTTCTTAGTGTTCCCCCTAAATCAGGGTTCCCAGAGCATTCCTTATGTTAGAGGCCCCAGAGTTCTCCCTTACGTCAGAGTCTGCAGCAGGGGCATCGGGAGGGGGTGGCTAGGGGGGCAGGAGCCCCAAATGGGTCCCTGATAAGCCAGAGTGTCAGGAATGCAGCATCCAATTGTCAGCCCCGAGCCCCGCCGGCCGCGGCAGAACAGGGACCGCTATGATTAGGAATGGCGTAGAGTGTGGCCGAGTGATATTGCAAGTCCCGCCTTCTGGAGCCTGTGGCGCCTATGATGGACGTCCCACAGGTCCAATGCCGGGACCGCGGGACGTGTGACGTCCATCATAGATGCCGCAGGCTCCAAAAGGCGACAATTACAATTACGAGCCACATCACTGTAAGATCCCGGCTCGGGCGGGCGGCTCTCCTCTCCTCCTCCTCCTTTCTCCTGCCGTGACACATGATGGGCGCGCCGCCGGGATGAGAGGCACAAGATGCCGCCGACGAGCAGTAGACTTGCACATGTATGTCAGGTAGGTGAGGTCAGTGTATGTCAGGTAGGTCTATGTATGTCAGGTAGGTCTATGTATGTCAGGTAGGTGAGGTCAGTGTATGTCAGGTAGGTGAGGTCAGTGAATGTCAGGTAGGTCTATGTATGTCAGGTAGGTATGGTCGTGTATGTCAGGTAGGTGAGGTCTATGTATGTCAGGTAGGTGAGGTCTATGTATGTCAGGTAGGTCTATGTATGTCAGGTAGGTCTATGTATGTCAGGTAGGTGAGGTCAGTGTATGTCAGGTAAGTGAGGTCAGTGTATGTCAGGTAGGTGAGGTCAGTGAATGTCAGGTAGGTCTATGTATGTCAGGTAGGTGAGGTCAGTGTATGTCAGGTAAGTGAGGTCTATGTATGTCAGGTAGGTGAGGTCAGTGTATGTCAGGTAGGTGAGGTCTATGTATGTCAGGTAGGTGAGGTCTATGTATGTCAGGTAGGTCTATGTATGTCAGTTAGGTAAGGTCAGTGTATGTCAGGTAGGTGAGGTCTATGTATGTCAGGTAGGTCTATGTATGTCAGGTAGGTCTATGTATGTCAGGTAGGTGAGGTCAGTGTATGTCAGGTAAGTGAGGTCAGTGTATGTCAGGTAGGTGAGGTCAGTGAATGTCAGGTAGGTCTATGTATGTCAGGTAGGTAAGGTCAGTGTATGTCAGGTAGGTGAGGTCTATGTATGTCAGGTAGGTGAGGTCTATGTATGTCAGGTAGGTCTATGTATGTCAGTTAGGTAAGGTCAGTGTATGTCAGGTAGGTGAGGTCTATGTATGTCAGGTAGGTCTATGTATGTCAGGTAGGTCTATGTATGTCAGGTAGGTGAAGTCAGTGTATGTCAGGTAGGTGAAGTCAGTGTATGTCAGGTAGGTCCATGTATGTCAGGTAGGTGAGGTCAGTGTATGTATATCAGGTAGGTGAAGTCAGTGTATGTCAGGTAGGTCTATGTATGTCAGGTAGGTGAGGTCAGTGTATGTCAGGTAGGTCCATGTATGTCAGGTAGGTGAGGTCAGTGTATGTCAGGTAGGTGAGGTCAGTGTATGTCAGATAGGTCCATGTATGTCAGGTAGGTGTATGTCAGGTAGGTGAGGTGAGTGTATGTGTGTCAGGTAGGTGAGGTAAGGTAGGTCAGTGTGTCAGGTAGGTGAGGTGAGTGTATGTGTGTCAGGTAGGTGAGGTAAGGTAGGTCAGTGTGTCAGGTAGGTGAGGTGAGTGTGTGTGTGTCAGGTAGGTGAGGTCAGGTAGGTCAGTGTGTCAGGTAGGTGAGTTTAGTGGTCATTGATGGGCACTGGTAAGCCAGGCAGCAAGTGAACTTACCCACCACCACACAACCCCACCGCCCAGCCAAAAAAATGCGCCACGACCCCCCGGACCCCCCCCCCCCCCCCCCCCCCCCGGTGGTGACTTCAGGCTAAAGCCCCTGGTCTTTTTGCCACCCAGAAATGCCCCTGGTCTGCAGAGTCTCCCATTACAGTGAAAGGGAACTCTGCGAGTTCAGATGTAAAAGGGGAACTCTGTGGACTCTGATGTAAAGGGGGACTCTTGTTATTAACTTCATATGATTAGAAATACTATAAAAAATAATTACTGTGCGCCGTTAAAGTGTTCGGGTTTGACTTAACGAAAACGTGGCGACACTACTTTGTGTCCCTTGCTATTGGAGGCCCATTCGTCTTCAATCTTTTATGTTGATTTGAGGTCAGCATTCACTCTTATGGTGTTTTGTGGGGGTTTCATTTCTATTGGAGTATATTTAGATTTTTTTATTGTATGTCATCTTTTAATTGTATTGTTTCTGCAGATATAATTACAGAAATGATTGGCTTGTTATTATCATGAATACATCTCTATATCCTCACACATAGACACGACACATAAGGGAAGACAGACTCACAGGGTCCTTTACAAATGGACTTCTATTTAAATTTCTTGTAGTGTAAATTTCCTCTTCTGCTTTCTATCACACATACAAAGAAATAAAACTCGATCAACCCGCAAAACCCCCCCCCCCCTCCCCCGTTCTCCAATCCCTCAAAGTGAACTATAAACTTATGTATTACTTGTACTTCTATAAATTAATTTATTACAATCTCAACCACTTAACCCCCGGACCATATTGCTTTTTGCGATTCGCCACTGCGTCTCTTTAACTGACAATTGCGCGGTCGTGCGACGTGGTTCCCAAACAAAAGAAAGCTCTTTTTGTGGGGAAAAAAAAGACATCAATTTTGTTTGGGAGCCACGTCGCACGATCGCGCAATTGTCAGTCAAAGCGACGCAGTGCCATATCGCAAAAAGGGGCAAGGTCCTTTACCTGCATATTGGTCCCGGGTCTTAAGTGGTTAATTTGTTGTATTTCTATAAAATTTGGATAGCTGTTCATTAAAACTGCATGTAAACAGCAGAGGTTCCACCTACCAACCAGTGAAAGGTACAAATATTTACAGGTATCCCAGTGGTTCAAGAAGAATCCCATTATTCTTACCCATCTCCCAGTAAAGATAGCCAAATTCTTTCAACAACCAACTAATAAGTCCAAGGCTATAAGGCCTCGTACACACGACCGAGTTTCTCGGCAGAATTGAGCCAGAAACTCGGTCGGAGCTGGATTCTGCCGAGAAACTCGGTCGTGTGTACACTTTTCAGCGAGGAACCCGTCGGCCCGAAAAGAGAACATGTTCTCTATTTTCTCGTTAGTCAATGGGAAAAGTCGGCCCGCCGAGTTCCTCGGAGGCTTCCACACTGAACTCGACGAGGAACTCGATGTGTTTGGCACGTCGAGTTCCTCGGTCGTGTGTACGGGGCCTAAGTGTTTTCTACAGGGGGCTCCAGGAAAAGGATGTAATGGTTAAAACCCAAAACATCCTGGCGTGGGAGCGGGATTTTGGAATGGAGTACTCAGTTCAGCAATGGGAGAACTCAATTGGAATTCAGCTAGCCGCCACCAGAAGTACTAAGGGCCAGATTCACATAGAACTGCGGCGGCGTAAGGTAGATACGTTACACCGCCGCAAGTTTTCATCGCAAGTGCCTGATTCACAAAGCACTTGCGATGAAAACTACGCCGGCGGCCTCCGGCGCAAGGCGGGCCAATTCAAATGGGCGTGTGCCATTTAAGCTAGGCGCGCTCCCACGCCGGACCTACTGCGCATGCTCAGTTGCGCAATTCCCGTCGTGCTTTGCGCGCCGTGACGTCATTTTTTCGAACGGCGACGCGCGTAGCGTAATTCCATATTCCCGGACGGCTTAGGCAAACTATGTTCGTTTTTTAATTTCGACGCGGGAACGACGGCCATACTTTAGACAGCAATGCATTTGCTGACTAAAGTTAGGGCACCTTAAACGACGACTAACTTTGCGACGGGAAACTAGACTAGCGGCGATGTAGCGAACGCGAAAATCCGTCGTGGATCCGCCGTAACTCCTAATTTGCATACCCAACGCTGGTTTACGACGCGAACTCCCCCCAGCGGCGGCCGCGGTACTGCATCCTAAGATCCGACAGTGTAAAACAATTACACCTGTCAGATCTTCTGGCTATCTATGCGTAACTAATTCTATGAAACAGCCGCATAGATAGAAACAGAGATACAACAGCGTATCCCTTTTGTGAATCTGGCCCTCTCTTACCGGAGATGCACCAGAAACTGCTCCTCCGCTGGTATCTTACCCCTCACCGCCTACCTAAAATGTTTCCGAATGCCTCCTCGGGTTGTTGGAGACAATGTGGGGAGAGGGGTACACTGTTCCATATACTGTAGGAATGCCCAAAAATCAGACCTTCCCATAACAGAACATCACAGAATCATCCACACATGAGCCAAGGCTGAAAACTGGAACCAGAGAGAGTTTAATGGTATAACACACAGCTTATATGTAATTTCCAAAGCTGTTACAATGACAAATCTCCGCCCCCCTCACACTGGGGCTTCCATACAGATCATAGGCAGACATTTCGGAGCCGACTCTGAAAACATATTTTCTTTAGATAATGACATCAGTGGAGTTAATTACTAGGTGTAACAGAATACATTATCTAGACAGCCTGACCACAATGAAGCAATCAGAATAATTAACATGAGCCTCTTCTAATCACAGTAAACAGTAACCACAGGGCTTCTTCACACAACACACTAGATCAATTAACATTTCAACAGCCTGTTAGCAGAGGGAGTCACACCTGAAATCACCTTCTAACACAGCATTAACCAAGCAGGGAGAATTTAAACTGAAGCATCCTTCACAGCATCGATCTAGAATGGTGGACAGTCTGATGAGAAGAGGGCACCTGTTAACCTGTTGATATTTTGTTTTATGTTAATTTATGTTCGTTATTCACTTTACTATCCCGTCTCAGGTAGAAGAGATCACTTAACTTTCATGTCAGGTCCTAGGTGGTGATTGAGGCTTAAGAGATTATCTTATATATTTTTTTTCTGGAGCTGGTTGCTGCGGCCAAATAGAGAGATCGTAGGTGACTAGTTATAGCTACTGCCCTGGAAAGGGTACCCACCAATCCCTAACTATATAACTATAATAATAGATTTCTGCATCAACACTGCTGGACTTTTACCTGTATTATTTAGAGAATCCTTCTCTTTACTCTCTTACATTTCTCATGTACCTGATACTTTGTTACTTTTGTTACTGTGCAATGTTTATATAATGAAAATTGTTAAAAAGTGTTAATGAGTGGAGGGCTATAATTTCCTATGCTAGTTAGCACCATAAAGTGGCCATATCACATTATGGCCACTAGATGGCAAGGAGGAGCTTATGTATTTCCTATGATAGTAAGTGCCATCTAGAGGCCATAGTGTGGTATTTTCAGCATTCACACATTGGAATTGCAGCGAATATATAGGTAGATTCACGTAGGGGCGCCTAACTTTAGGGTGGCCTAGCCTAGTCTTTTTAGGCTACACCGCCGTAAATTAGTTAGGCTAGTAGTGATTCTCAAACCACTTACCTGCTAATTTTCGCGCGGTAGCCTAAAACGAGCGGGCGTAAGCGCGCCTAATTCAAATGACTTGGAGGGGGGCGTGTTGTATGGAAATGAGGCTTGACCTCACGTTATTTGCCGTTTTTTGACACTGCGCATGTGCCGGGCGACTACATTTCCCAGTGCGCATTGCGGCTAAGTAGGCTGTACGGGCCTATTGATTTCGATGCGTACGTAAACGACGTAAATCCCGATTCGTGGACGACTTGCGCAAACGACGTAAAAAATTCGAACCTCGCGGCGGGAACGGCGGCCATACTTAACATTGTTATTCCACCTCATAGGTGGAATAACTTTAGGCGGCCTATCGCTTACGGAAACGACGTTAATCGACTGCGGCGGGCTCGCGTTCGTTCGGGATTTGTCGTAAATGCTCATTTACATAATCTACGCCGGCTGCAATGGAAGCGCCACCTAGCGGTAAGCCAAAACATTGCAATCTAAGATAGGACGGCGCAAGCCGTCCTATCTTAGATATGTTTAAGTGTATCTCTGTTAGAGAATACACTTAAACATAGGTTGGCTTAGATTCAGAGTTAGGTCGGCTTATCTGGAGATAAGCCGGCCTAACTCTTTGTGAATCTACCTAATAGTCTGTAAATATTCTTTGCTCCATTCGCACAGAATGAATTGACATGCATTTTCAATGGAGGAACAGCTAGAGTAGCTCTGCTCCCTTCCAGTGTCCTCAATAGTCATCCTTTAGTGCATTCTCCAGGGATCAGACTACACAGGAACGTGCTGATACGGCCTGTGCCTACATGCACCAGCAGCTGAGATTACTACATAAAAAATAATAATCTGGTATGCATGTGCAGGGCTGCTGTTAGAAATAAGGAGGGGGGGGGGGGCATACAGCCTACTTAACAGGGCACCACCCGTCCAGAAATTACTGAGGACATACATTTATTAGTCCCTTTCTCTGCAGCCTCAGCTGCACAGATGAATAAATAGGAAGCATTCTAAGGCCTCGTACACACGATAGGTTAACCAAAGGACAACGGTCTGAAGGACCGCTTTCATCGGTCCAAACCGATCGTGTGTGGGCCCCATAGGTTATTTAATCTTAGGTTAAAAAAATGGCAACTTGCTTTAAAATTTAACCGATGTATTGCTAACCGATAGGTCAAAACTGATCGTTAGTACGCACAACCATCGGTTAAAAATCCACGCATGCTCAGAATCAAGTCGACGCATGCATGGAAGCATTGAACTTTGTTTTTTTCAGTTTTTTTCAGCAAAGTCCTTTCTTGTATTAAGAGAGGTATGGACTCCAGAGACAGAGATATAATTTTGCCCCTGTACAAATCATTAGTAAGACCTCATCTGGAATATGCAGTTCAGTTTTGGGCACCAGTTCTCAAAAAGGATATCGGGGAACTGGAGAAAGTGCAGAGAAGGGCAACCAAACTGATAAGAGGCATGGAGGAGCTCAGCTATGAGGAAAGATTAGAAGAACTAAATGTATTCACTCTTGAGAAGAGGAGAATAAGGGGGGATATGATCAACATGTACAAATATATAAGAGGTCCATACAGTGAACTTGGTGTTGAGTTATTCACTTTAAGGTCAACACTGAGGACAAGGGGGCACTCTTTACGTCTAGAGGAAAAGAGATTTCACCTCCAAATACGGAAAGGTTTCTTCACAGTAAGAGCTGTGAAAATGTGGAACAGACTCCTTCCAGAGGTGGATCTGGCCAGCTCAGTAGATTGCTTTAAGAAAGGCCTGGATTCTTTCCTAAATGTACAGAATATAACGGAGTACTAAGATTTGTAGGTAAAGTTGATCCAGGGAAAATCCGATTGCCTCTCGGGGGATCAGGAAGGAATTTTTTCCCCTGCTGTAGCAAATTGGATCTCATGCTCTGCTGTTTTTTTTTTTTGCCTTCCTCTGGATCAACTGTGGGTATGGAGTTGGGTGTATAGGATTTTACTGTGTTTTTTATTTTGTTTTTTTATTTTTTGTGGTTGAACTGGATGGACTTGTGTCTTTTTTCAACCTGACTAACTATGTCGTCGTGTTTTACGTCACTGCGTTCTGACACGATCGTTTTTTTAACTGATGGTGTTTACGCACGACGGACCATCAGTCAGCTTCATAGGTTAACCTAGGACAACGGTCCTTCAGACGATCGGAATTTATGAGAACGGATTTTGTTGTTGGAAAATTTGAGAACCAGCTCTCAAATTTTTGTTGTCGGAAATTCCACCAGAAAATGTCCGATGGAGACTACACACGGTCAGAATTTCCGAGAACAAGCTCCCATCGAATTTTTGTTGTCAGAAATTCCGAGAATGTGTGCGCGGCATTAGGGGGCGGTAGCCTTATTACCCGTTTCCAGTGGATTTTTTAAAGGAATATTCGGGAATATAAAAGGAAAAAAAACCCTGTAAAATAATTATGTATAGTAAATGATAAAGAGCATATCAATGGGGAATCTCTAACGTTGGTCTTGTTTTTATCTGTTTTCTGCAGGGTTCATTTTCAATGCAACTGAATATGTGGCTCATCTTGGTTCTTCTAAGCTTTGCCACCTCTACCCACTGCCAAACTCACCCCCCACTCACCTACGCCTGCAAATCTGCCATGAAACCAGAATGCGATAAACTCGATTTTGTCCCCGGGCACAATCTTCTTGGTCAAGGCTTTGATATTGTGACCATGAAGCAGACCAGGGCTCACCTTCTAGATCTCCAGACATTTTCTGTACAAAACAACACCTGCACTGTCTGTCTCAACCCATATATAAAAAATGCTTGGCAAAAGCTGCCCTTTGCCATGGTGGACTGGAGGCCCCAGACATCCTGCTCTCGGAAGATCAGCAGTGAGGTCTCCCGATCTTCTGCATCGCTGGCTGAGGATTCTGCATCTGATGTGAAGAATGACTGGGGAGCTGATCTAAAGGTCACCCATCATGGGGTGTCCGGCAAACTGGTCATGGCTGGTTCTCATTCCGAAGTAGCAAAGTTTGGTGAGAATAAGGCCAACAAAGACCATTACACCTTCCTCAAGCACCATATGAGTTGTGTCTATTACAGGTACGTCTTTGAATGTAACATATCATTTCATAATTAAACCGGTAAAATTTATGACAAAAAGCTCTCACTACTTGAAAAGATCCGTTTACCAGCTGCAAAATTATTTTGCTTCCAATAAAACAGATTTTGGTAATTTGATCAGCATAGTAATATACTACTAATATATTGAGGGCCAGATTCACAGAAGAAGTACGCCGGAGTATCTACTGATACACCGGCGTACTTTCAAATTTGCCGCGTCGTATCTTTAGTTTGAATCCTCAAAACAAGATACGACGGCTTCTGGCTTCGATCCGACAGGCGTACGGCTTCGTACGCCTTCGGATCGTAGGTGTAATACTTCGGCGCCCGCTGGGTGGAGTTTGCGTCGTTTTCCGCGTGGGGTATGCTAATTAGCTTTTTCCGTCGATCCACGAAGGTACGCGCGGCTGTCGCATTCTCTTACGTCGTCGCTAGTCGGCTTTTCCCGGCGTATAGTTAAAGCTGCTATTTTGTGGCGTATAGATAGACTTGC
This sequence comes from Rana temporaria, assembly GCF_905171775.1. Classification (NCBI taxonomy): domain Eukaryota; kingdom Metazoa; phylum Chordata; class Amphibia; order Anura; family Ranidae; genus Rana; species Rana temporaria. The sequence goes on from NC_053494.1 coordinate 7,535,579, forward strand.
CATGTTAAAGTATGGCCGTCGTTCCCACGTCGAATTAAATTTTTTTTTTTTTTTGCGTAAGTAGTCCGTGAATAGGAAAGGACGTAACTCACGTCTAAGTTCAAAAAATGACGTCGGTGCGACGTAATTTCGCGCAAAGCACGGCGGGAAATTTCAAAACGGAGCATGCGCAGTTCAATCGGCGCGGGGACGCGCTTCAATTGAATCACGCCCCCTACCCGCCCAATTTGAAATACGCGCCGAGAAATGCACTACGCCACCATAACTTACGGCGCAAAATCTTCCTGGATTCGACTTAGAGCCAGGTAAGATACGGCGGCGTAGCGTATCTCTGATACGCTGCGCCTGGGCAATTCTATGGGAATCTGGCCCTGAGTCTGTAACTCAACTGCCCCAGTACCTATTGATAATTAAAGCAGGTATGGCCGAGTTTAAAAAAACTCAGTGGGCATCATCCAAAATGCTATGTCTGTACAAAGCAACAGGATACTCCCGATACAAGTGTTAAAATGATTGGGAAAATTAGTTTGTGTTTTTTTTTCCTTGATGCTCTAAATTTGTCCCTTTTACCAGCTTCCGACTTTCAGACCTCTCTCCGCTGACCAAAGATCTAAAACGGGCCTTGGAGTCTCTGCCACCGGCTTATAATACCAACACTAAAGCAAACTACAAACGTCTAATTAGCATCTACGGCACTCATTATATCACCAAAGCAGATGTAGGAGGCAAAGTGCAAGAGGTCAACGCCATCAAGACCTGTCAAGCCACCATGGATGGCATGTCCATGGAGGAGCTGAAAGATTGTCTTAGCATGGAGGCCTCAGTTTCTGTCATTGGGAAAGTTGAAGCAAATGCCAGAGCCAGCGCCTGCAAGGGGCTAAGCCAAAAACTCAACAGGGGGGAGAGTTTCCATCAGACGTTCAATGAGAAGAGTTGGGAGGTGAGTTGTACAACAGGAATAAGTATAGTTGGCATATACAGTATATATATACTGTATACTGTAGATATTGTTTTTTCATATGTTTATGATACATATTTTTAGAGCTGGATCTATGCTTCTTGCCCCATAGGTCAGTTTCTTATGACATCCCTTTGCTCCTCAACTGGCTAGGCTTAGTATCCCACTAAAAAAATGAGATGTCATAGACACACAAGATTATGGAGAATAAAGGAGACCGTGTGCAAACTCGAATTCAGTACACCTACAGCAGGCATGTCCAAAGTCCGGCCCACGCGCCAATCGTAGCCTGCGTTCTGGTTTCAGATGGCCGCCTGGTGATCTTGACATATATATCTTTTGTGACCCAACGAATCCCCGAGCGCCGGGGGCCACAAAAAAATTGTTTGCTGGCTGCCTTGGAGAAGAGGGACGGGTGCCGTGCAGACAGAGTACAGCACCTGTGTAAAAGGAAGTCCCGTCTCTTGTGCTGCCATTGGACAACTGTTCTGTCCATCACAGGAGGCGGGACTTTCAATTAAAGTGGCTCGTCGAAAAAACAGGTGTTTGTCCTGTTTGTCTGTTGGCGCTCGTCCCGCCCCCTCCCTGTCTCCTCTGCAGGCTGCACTGACGATAATGGTGAGTCTGCATTCATGGCAATACAATGGGTGCTGTATTCATGGCAATTTAGTGGGTGCTGCACTCCTGGCAATACAATGGGTGTTGCATTCATGGCAATACGGAGGGTGCTGCATTCATGGCAATACAGAGGGTGCTACGTTCATGGCAATACGGAGGGTGCTGCATTCATGGCAATACGGAGGGTGCTGCATTCATGGCAATACGGAGGGTGTTGCATTCATGGCAATACAATGGGTGTTGCATTCCTGGCAATACAATGGGTGCTGCATTCATGGCAATACATTGGGTGCTGCATTCATGGCAATACGGAGGGTGCTGCGTTCATGGCAATACAGAGGGTGCTACGTTCATGGCACTACGGAGGGTGCTGCATTCATGGCAATACGGAGGGTACTGCATTCATGGCAATACGGAGGGTGCTGCGTTCATGGCAATACGGAGGGTGCTGCGTTCATGGCAATACGGAGGGTGCTGCATTCATGGCAATACGGAGGGTGTTGCATTCATGGCAATACAATGGGTGTTGCATTCCTGGCAATACAATGGGTGCTGCATTCATGGCAATACATTGGGTGCTGCATTCATGGCAATACGGAGGGTGCTGCGTTCATGGCAATACAGAGGGTGCTACGTTCATGGCACTACGGAGGGTGCTGCATTCATGGCAATACGGAGGGTACTGCATTCATGGCAATACGGAGGGTGCTGCGTTCATGGCAATACGGAGGGTGCTGCGTTCATGGCAATACGGAGGGTGCTGCGTTCATGGCAATACGGAGGGTGCTGCATTCATGGCAATACGGTGGGTGCTGCGTTCATGGCAATACGGAGGGTGCTGCATTCATGGCAATACGAAGGGTGCTGCATTCATGGCAATACGGAGGGTGCTGCATTCATGGCAATACGAAGGGTGCTGCATTCATGGCAATACGGTGGGTGCTGCATTCATGGTAATGGTGAGGCTGCAGATGGGCAAAGATTAGGCTGCATTGATGGGCACTGACCCTTATTTTGCTTCACAGTTCTTTATTTAAAACTTAAGATTTTTTTCCTGAAACTTCCTTTTTTAAATTGAAGGTGCGTGTTATAAGCCGATCAACATGGTGAGTGAGTGAGTGAGTGAAAAATGTATATAGCGCTACACATGCTAACTGAATCGCCTCTGGGCGCTTGTTTGAGCACTTCTCCCTTGAGCTCAGAAGAGGGGGGTTTTGATCTTTCTCCTAAAGGCCAAGTGGTTCTCCTCCAACCGAATGGAGGTTGGAAAAGTGTTCCAAAGTCGAAGGCCTTGGACAGCAAATCTTCTTTCTCCTTTGGACTTGTATCTGGTTTTGGGGATTTGGAGTACATTTTGGTTGAAGGATCGCAGGTCGCAATTGGGGTTGTAGGCTTTTATTTTGTCGCATAGGTATTCAGGGGCATTTCCCCAAATACATTTATACGTTAGACAGAGTGCTTTGAAAGTGATTCTGTCTTTCACTGGTAGCCAGTGAAGGCTTCTCAGTGATGGGGAGATTAATTCCCATGTTTTTTTCCCAGTCACCAGTCGAGCGGCCGTATTCTGAACGACCTGCAGGCGCGTGATTTGGTTCTTTGGGAGTCCGAGATAGAGGGCATTTGCATAGTCCAGCCTGGAGTTAAAGTGGAGGTTCACCCGCAAAAAATTTTTTACGATTAGATTGAGGCTCATTTTGTGAAGGGGAATCAGCTAGTTTTTTTAAAAACGAAGCAGTACTTACCGTTTTAGAGAGCGATCTTCTCCGCCGCTTCCGGGTATGGTCTTCGGGACTGGGCGTTCCTTCTTGATTGACAGGCTTCCGACAGGCTTCCGACGGTCGCATCTACCGACGTTCGGCTTCTTTCGGCTATTCGTGACGCGATAGATGCGACCGTCGGAAGCCTGTCAATCAAATAGGAACGCCCAGCCCTGAAGACCATACCCGGAAGCGGCGGAGAAGATCTCTCTCTAAAACGGTAAGTACTGCTTAGATTTTAAAAAAACTAGCCGATTCCCCTAGACAAAATGAGCATGAATCTAATCTTACATTTTGAACTACCGCTTTAAGAGTCATTACGTTACCATTTTGATGTGTAAAATGCAGCTATATTACAGTAACTACAATATACAGTATTTATATGTAGAGAATACGTTACATAAATCTGCCTAAACATAGTAGAATTTTCCACCAATGAAGCAACAATGTGGACTCAATACAATTGCCCCAACAGGGGGGCAGAGCCTTGAAACCCTTATACATGGGATATACGAGAATGCCTTACTGACAATAAGCAAAATAACGTTTCTTTGTGAATTTTAGGTGAGAGGAGGGAAGATCAAATATGAGCAGCTCTCCTTTGATGTAAAGAATGCAGATGCCAGCGCTTTCAAGGCCTGGATGGAAACCTTAAAGACTGACCCCGATATCGTATCCTACTCTCTGGAGCCCATCCACCACCTGGTGGAAGCCAACAGACCTCAGAGAGAGAGCCTACAGAAAGCCATCAGCGAGTACATCTTGGAGAAGGCCCTGCATAGGAGATGCTCTTGCCCACCGGGTTCCCGGCAGAGTTATGGTAAAGAGTGCAACTGCGTTTGTCCTTCTGGTGGAGGCCAAAATATAAACTGTTGCCCTGAAAAAAGGGGATTTTCCAAAGTGGTGGTCACTGTACAAAGTGCCTCAGGCCTTTGGGGTGACTACATTACAAAGACTGATGCTTATGTAAAAATAAGTGCTGGGTCGAGTTATGCTCGGACACACACCATATGGAACAACGATAATCCAAGATGGAACACACGGTTTGACCTCGGAGTTTTGGAACTCAGTCCAGGGTTTAGGTTGAAGGTGGAGGTTTGGGATGAGGATAATAAATATGATGATGACCTGCTTGGAAAATGCGAAAAAACAATCAACAGTGGTGTGAGGGCCGAGGTTTGTTACTTCAACTATGGTAGTGTGACTTTTACAGTGAGTGTACAATGCCTCCCCCACCTGGCTGGGTCCCTCTGTAAGGACTATGCTCCTTCCACCAGTTAGACATGTCTTCTATAGTCCAGCCACTTACTTTAAAAGGAACTCCAAGCTCCAAAAACACTTTAAAAAGTTTGTTTGGGCCAAGCTGGCCCAAACTATGTCCCTCACTCCCTGGCCAAACTACTGTAACTATGTCCCTCACTAACCTGTGAGGCCTCTGGATGTGCGGTATAAACTGTACGAAGCTGCGGCCACACACAGCATAACGCACCGTGTTCTGGGTGCGAGCCGAGACTTCTGGCGGGCCGATGATGTCACAACCTCTGATTCAGCCATTTAGAGGAAGCTTTGTATCCATTGATAGAATACAGGGCTTGCTCTGAGCGGCTGAGCGCCGCTGCTGTAGACTGATCTGTGTTTTGGGTATGAGACAGGAAGTCTCGGCTCACCCCCGGAAACACAGTGCGGTATGCTCTATGTGGCCTCTATGTGACACATCCAGCGGCCTCACAGGTTACTAAGGGACATTTGGTTTATTTGGGCCAGCTTGGGCTAGGCAAACTATATAAATAGGTGGATTCAAGTAGCCCGCCGCATCTTTGCGGCGGCGTAGCGTATCGTATTTACACTACGCCGCCGTAAGTTAGCTAGGCAAGTACTGTATTCACAAAGTACTTGCCTGCTAAGTTACGGCGGCGTAGCGTGAATAGGCCGGCGTAAGCGTGCCGAAATTCATATGAGGATGTGGGAGCGTGTTTTATGTAGATTAACTGTGACCTGACGCGATTGACGTTTTTTACGAACGGCGCATGCGCCGTCCGTGTACATATCCCAGTGTGCATTGCGGCAAAGTACGCCGCAAGGACGTATTGGTTTCGACGTGGACGTAAATTACGTCCAGCCCTATTCACGGACGACTTACGCAAACGACGTAAAATTTTCAAATTTCAACGCGGGAACGACGGCCATACTTAACATTGACTAGTCCAGCTATTTGATGGAATAACTTTACGCCTTTAAATGCCTTACGTAAACGGCGTATATTTACTGCGACGGGCACGCGTACGTTCGTGAATAGGCGTATCTAGTGATTTACATATTCTACGCCGAGCGCAATGGAAGCGCCACCTAGCAGCCAGCCTAAATATTGCACCCTAAGATACAACGGCGCAGGCCGTCGTATCTTAGCTAGGTTTAAGTGTATCTCAGTTTGAGAATACACTTAAACTTAGGACGGCGCAGATTCCGAGTTAGGTCGGCGTATCTACTGATACGCCGACCTAACTCTATCTGAATCCAGCTAATAGTGTTTTGAAAGATGGAGCTCTTCTTAAAAGGGTTGTAAAGGTACAATTTTTTTTTTCCTAAACAGCTTCTTTTACCTCAGTGCAGTCCTCCTTCACTTACCTCATCCTTCCATTTTGCTTTTGGAGAGGTAACTGTCTGCGCAGATACAAAGTACATGTATAGGTAGGGGTATGGTGATTAGTCCATTAGAAATAATAGTAACAGGCAGTTCAATGGTTAAAAATGCAGGTGATTTGGCTGTTCAATGGCGGCTGCTGTCCTCAGAGAGCTGACTCTGTGGTAAGCAAAAGAGGGGTAGAGAAAGGAAGCGCCACCTAAGTGCAGTATTAAAGAGGTTCTTTTAATGACACATTGTACAAAACACACTTACAAGAAGGTAAGGAAAGAAGGCTCATCTGTAACATCCTGTAGTCCTCGTTAGTGGGCGCCCTGACTATCCTGTAGTCCAAGGGAGGTTTCTTGTAGGCTGCATTAAAAAAAAAAAGGGAAAATCAGCAAACTGATGGGATCCCACCCCAAACTCACTCATCCATGTCTTTATGGGCCTTGCTTTGTGCTCTGGTGTGCAGCCATGTTGGAACAGGAAGGGGCCGTCCCCCAAACTCCTCCCACAAAAGTATGGTTCCCATGCAGTGGTGTCTTGTCTCTCTATTTCCAACCTTCAAACTGGATAGAAAAAAGGAAAAGCAGCAGACCTAAAGGGTCATCACTCCGCTCATTCTGCTCTCTCCTATTACTAAGTTCATTGACGGCACATGTGCACGCAGCAACTAGGCATGTGCGTTTCGTTTCGTTCGGAATCGAAATTTGGACAAATTTTTCATTATTCGAACATTCGGGATGCATACGAATTCCCGAATTGTAATACTAACGAATTAACCGAATCCGAACGAACGTTTTCGAATCGAAAACCCGTGTACGAAATTCGACTCGAATTCGAAAACAAATTCTATTCGAATCGGATTCGAAAACAATTCGATTCTTTAACAAATTCAAATGAAAATTGAAAGCAAATTTGAATCAAAATCTAAAAAATATAAATCGATTTCTAAAAAAGAATTCAATAAAATAGAATATAAAATAATAAAACAATAGAATGAAAATCAAAGGATAGTAAAGAACAGAATGGAATTTAAAGCGGGAGTTCACCCAATTCTTTTTTTTTTTTCTATTTTCCCCCTTAGCTTCCTGCTCGTTCGGTCTAGGGGAATCGGCTATTTGTTTTAAAATATGAGCCGTACTTACCCGTTTTCGAGATGCATCTTCTCCGTCGCTTCCGGGTACGGGTCTTCGGGAGCGGGCGTTCCTTCTTGATTGACAGTCTTCCGAGAGGCTTCCGACGGTCGCATCCATCGCTTCACTCGTAGCCGAAAGCAGCCGAGCGTCGGTGCGGCTCTATACTGCGCCTGCGCACCGACGTTGGGCTTCTTTCGGAAAATCGTTACCCGATGGATGCGACCGTCGGAAGCCTCTCGGAAGACTGTCAATCAAGAAGGAACGCCCATTCCCGCAGCCCATACCCGGAAGCGGCGGAGAAGATGCATCTCGAAAACGGGTAAGTACTGCACATATTTTAAAACAAATAGCCGATTCCCCTAGTAAAAACGAGCATCCATCTAAGGGGAAAATGTGTTCTCTATGGGTGAACCTCCGCTTTAATAGAACGTAATCAAATACAATAGAATATGACCTGGCGGCTTCTATCTATCTTCTATCTATCTTCCATTTTCTGAAATTCGAAATTCATATAGAATGAACTCAAATTCGAATAGAAAAATATTAGAATAAGTAGAATAATAAAATATATAAATATATATATATATAAATATTTTTTTTCTGCTCTATTCTAATATTTTTCTATTCGAATTTGAGTTCATTCTATATGAATTTCGAATTTCAGAATATGGTTTTATATATTGTAATTATATATATATATATATATATATATATATATATATATATATATATATATATATATATATATATATATATATATATATATATATATATATATATATATATATATATATATATATATATAAAATTACATTTATATATATATAACCATCTTCTGAAATTCAAAATTCATATAGAATGAACTCAAATTCGAATAGAAAAATATTAGAATAGAGTAGAATAAAATATATATATATATATATATATATATATATATATATATATATATATATATATAGAATAATATATATATATATATATATATTATTCTACTCTATACTAATATTTTCTATTCAAATTTGAGTATATTCTATATGAATTTCGAATTTCAGAAAATGGAAGATAGAAAGAAGATAGATAGAAGAAGCCGCCAGGTCATATTCTATTGTTTTTGATTACATTCTATTAAATTCTTAAACGCAGCCCAGTGCGCATGCTCCGTAGTACGCCGCAAATACATTGGTTTCGACGTGAACGTAATTAACGCACAGCCCTATTCGCGACGAGTTACGTAAACGACGTAAACGACGGAAAAACCCGACGCTGTCCCGACAGCCATACTTAACATGGCATTCGGCGGACCGACGTAAGGTTACCCCTCATATAGCAGGGGTAACCTTACGCTTCCGGAAACTACGTAAACTACGACGAAGCGGCGCAAAAACGTTCGGGAATCGGCGTATTCGGCTCATTTGCATATGCGACGCTGAAATCGACGTAAAAGCCACCTAGCGGCCAGCGTAGTATTGCATTTAGGATCTGACGGTGTAAGTGACTTACACCAGTCGGATCCTAGCCTAATTCCGGCGTATCTTGTTTTGAGAATACAAAACAATGATACGCCGGCGGGAATTTTCGAATTACGCCGGGGGATCTGTAGATACACCGGCGTAATTCTTTTGAGAATCTGGCCCACAGGCTATGCAGAGTTTTAGTCAGAGAGAGAGTCTGAAGGTAAACAGCTGCTGTGATTTTTCTTTAGTGCTTTGTGACATCACTTTGTATTAAATGTTTATTTGTAAAACAAAGCTTTAGTATTAAAAAATGAAAATGATATAATGAAAAGTGTCCATTGGATTTGAAGATATCAATGTATCTGATCACCATATAATGAACTTGTATCTTATTTGGACATTACCTTTGAAATCTGTGTGCTTTAAGTGACCAGAATTTGTCTTTCTTGCTTTGCCAAATAAAATGATTAATAAATAAATCTGCCTGTGCAATGTAAGGCGTCTCCCTTCTCTGTGTCTGATAAAATCATAAGATATCAATTACTGGCTCCCCTTTACAGGTCTCTTCATGCAGGAACACGGAGGGGGTGGGGGGGGGGGCATTTGGGGGAAGAGTGTCCCCCAAAGTGTTTGACTACTCAAAAGTCCAAAAGGAGACCAAACTTTTTTTTTATAGAACCCTTGTCAGGTTTACTATCTGGGGCTCCCCAAGAGAGATTTCCCATCACTTCCTGTTCTGTGGACAATTTTTTTACTAGACAGGAAGTGAAGCAAAACAGACAATAAAAAAGCTGTAAAAAAAAAAAAGAAAGAAAGAAAATGAAGATAAATCAAATGAGCTCCACCCCCTCACTTCACAATATCATATACTTGGGAAACAATAATCAAAACTTCAGGTCTTTCACTCTCTAACACTAATTGAACATACAAAAAAAAAATCCCTTTTATCATTACTTATTTACTTATGAAAATGCACTGATCATCCATAACTTTATGACTACCCACCTAATATTGAGGAGGTCCTCCTTTTGCCACCAAAGCAGGCCTGACCCGCAGGGCCGTCTTAATGGCATCATGGGCCCCTGGGCAAAGTAATGCTCTGGGGTCCCTACAATGATGACAGTGCAGGTAAACAGACATCAAGTAGGTAGGAGGCAGACTGCCTCCCCTATGTATCTATCACTCTCAGTGCCATCATGGGGCCCCCAATTTTGGGGCAGCTGCTTTGGGGAAAGTGCAGGCCCCCCCCCATGCAGCTGGAGCCCCTGGGCGGTGCCCAGGTGTGCCCTCTCATTAAGACAGCCCTGCTGACCCTTAGAGGCACTAGGATTGGTGTCACCTGGTGTGGTAAAACATGGTGTGTGTGTGTGTGTGTCCCCGACATTACACCCGACATACAGGACAAGAGAAGTGGTACTGTGCAGAGTCCATACATACAGAATAAGAACAGATACTGAGAATTACACCCGACATACAGGACAAGAGAAGTGGTACTGTGCAGAGTCCATACATACAGAATAAGAACAGATACTGAGAATTACACCCGACATACAGGACAAGAGAAGTAGTACTGTGCAGAGTCCATACATACAGAATAAGAACAGATACCGAGAATTACACCCGACATACAGGACAAGAGAAGTAGTACTGTGCAGAGTCCATACATACAGAATAAGAGGAGATACCGAGAATTACACCCGACATACAGGACAAGAGAAGTAGTACTGTGCAGAGTCCATACATACAGAATAAGAACAGATACCGAGAATTACACCCGACATACAGGACAAGGGAAGTAGTACTGTGCAGAGTCCATACATACAGAATAAGAACAGATACTGAGAATTACACCCGACATACAGGACAAGAGAAGTAGTACTGTGCAGAGTCCATACATACAGAATAAGAAGAGATACCGAGAATTACACCCGGCATACAGGACAAGAGAAGTGGTACTGTGCAGAGTCCATACATACAGAATAAGAACAGATACCGAGAATTACACCCGACATACAGGACAAGAGAAGTAGTACTGTGCAGAGACCATACATACAGAATAAGAGGAGATACCGAGAATTACACCCGACATACAGGACAAGAGAAGTAGTACTGTGCAGAGTCCATACATACAGAATAAGAACAGATACCGAGAATTACACCCGACATACAGGACAAGAGAAGTAGTACTGTTCAGAGTCCATACATACAGAATAAGAACAGATACTGAGAATTACACCCGACATACAGGACAAGAGAAGTAGTACTGTGCAGAGACCATACATACAGAATAAGAGGAGATACCGAGAATTACACCCGACATACAGGACAAGAGAAGTGGTACTGTGCAGAGACCATACATACAGAATAAGAACAGATACTGAGAATTACACCCGACATACAGGACAGGAGAAGTGGTACTGTGCAGAGACCATACATACAGAATAAGAACAGATACTGAGAATTACACCCGACATACAGGACAAGAGAAGTAGTACTGTGCAGAGTCCACACATACAGAATAAGAGGAGATACCGAGAATTACACCCGACATACAGGACAGGAGAAGTAGTACTGTGCAGAGTCCATACATACAGAATAAGAACAGATACTGAGAATTACACCCGACATACAGGACAAGAGAAGTGGTACTGTGCAGAGTCCATACATACAGAATAAGGACAGATACTGAGAATTACACCCGACATACAGGACAAGAGAAGTGGTACTGTGCAGAGTCCATACATACAGAATAAGAAGAGATACCGAGAATTACACCCGACATACAGGACAGGAGAAGTGGTACTGTGCAGAGTCCATACATACAGAATAAGAACAGATACCGAGAATTACACCCGACATAAAGGACATACATACAGAATTAGAACAGTTTGTGAGAAGAAATTGTTGGACACCCTGGCTGGGTGTTGGAGGTTTTGCAGTAGAGAAGGGTGTAGATCTGTGATGTGTTTTCTGCCGAATGATTTGTTCCTCATTTCAGAAGGTGAGAAGATGTGACCCCCCCCCCCCCCAACACTCACATATAAAACATCCAGACTCCTCCAGTCCTCCAGTGTCGGTGTGCTTATCACTGAGATCAGAGAACTGACATCCACGTTGGGTAAGTCCTTCTGTCCTCCTATTCACACCTATTAGTGACCATCAGGGATGGGGTTCGGGTTTGGTTCCACCATGGGGGGTTGGAGGTGGATCCTGTCTATTCCAGGCAGGGCCACCATCAGGAATTATGGGGTCCCTTACACAGCTTCAGGCATGGGCCCCCTGGGGGGGGGGGGGTGCTGCTGCCGCCTCAAATTGAGCAGCGGGGGCTGCCGCTAATTGAGATGGGGGCGTAAATTGAGAAGTGGGGGGGTTCCGCCGCTAATTGAGAAGTGGGGGGTGCTGCCGCAGCGAATTGAGGTGGGGGGGCTTTGGGTGCTGACGGAAAAAATAGAAGGGGGGTTGCCCTGGGGACCTCTGGGCCCCTTACAAAAAAAATAATAAAAAATATAAAAATATATATATAAAAAATATAAAAAAGGGGGGGGGGTAGTCATCCAGGGCCCTGGGGACCTCTGGGCTCTTTAATAAAAAGAAAAGAGAAAAAAAATAAAAAGAAAATATATAAAATATTTTTTTTTTTTTTTTATAAAAAATAAATGAAAAAGGGGTGTTGCCATCCGGGGCCCTGGGAACCTCTGGGCCATTTAATAATAAAAAAAAAGAAATAAAAAAATATATATAAAAAAATGTATAAAAAAAAAAGGGGGGTTTGCCATCCGAGGCCCTGGGGACCTCTGGGCTCTTTAATAAAAAGAAAATATATATATATTCAGGGCCCTGGGGACCTCTGGGCCCTTCAATAAAAGGAAAAGAGAAGTAAAAAAAAAATATATATATATATATATATATATATATATATATATATAACATTTTAATAAAAAATAAATGAAAAAGGGGGGTTGCCATCCGGGGGCCCTGGGGACCTCTGGGCCCTTTAAGAAAAAGAAAAAAGAAAAAAAAAAGAAATTAAAAAAAATATATTTAAAAAAAAAAGCAGTGGGGGTTGCCATCCGAGGCCCTGGGGAGCTCCGGGCCCCTGGGCCCTTTAATAAAAAATTAAAAAAATATGTAACAAAATAAAATAAAAAATATAAATTTTATAAAAAATAAATAAAAAAAAGGGGGGTTGCCATCCGGGGGCCCTGGGTATGGAAGAGCCCTGGGGCCATCATAAAAAAAAAAAAATACTAAATTCTGAGTTTCAAAGTCAGAATTCTGAGATTAAATGTCAGAATTCTGTGTTTCAAAGTCAGAATTCTGAGATTAAATGTCAGAATTCTGAGATTAAAAAGACAGAATTCTGTGTTTCAAAGTCAGAATTCTGAGATTAAATGTCAGAATTCTGTGTTTCAAAGTCAGAATTCTGAGATTAAATGTCAGAATTCTGAGATTAAAAAGTCAGAATTCTGAGATTAAATGTCAGAATTCTGAGATTCTAAATATAGTAGTCTCTATTAGGAGGATTTTAGGAGCAATTAGCAATAATGTAGTAACACCCATAGACCATCATTCTGCAGACATACAAGTCTGGTGCTCTAGATATAGATCTGTAAATCTATTTTAGTTACAGCATACAGTATTGGTAAGCAGGCAGTGCTGGGCTCTCTGGTTCCTCTACTGTATTAACAGTCCCACAGTTTACTGTCATTTGCTCTAACATAAAGAGGGATGCTGAAAACGAGTGTATTGTGTGTGTGAGTGGGGGGGGGGGGATGACACAGCTTCCATAGATAACAGAACACAATGCACCCCAACTTTTAGGAAACATTGCACTGTTGCCCCAACATGAGGGAATTGTGAGCACAATGTGTGTCTTTGTTCAGAACGGCTTGATTATAGCAATTACATGTCTGGACTAATTCTTACAGAGAATGAACCCCATATTACACATAAAAATCGATACAGGTATAGAGCTTGAGAAATAGCTCAATGCAAAGGGTGACAGACTTGTGTTTCATATTTTGTGGATTCGAATCCAGGAGACAGCACAATTTGTTTTTAAGTTATATGTATATATACATATTATTTTATACATTGCTCTTAGATTAAAATAGAGATGTCCCAATACCAATATTAGTAAATCAATATATTGAAAATGTATATGTCTTCAAAAAATTAAGCTCAGAATTCTGACTTTGAAACTCAGAATTTAGTATTTTTTTTTTTTATGATGGCCCCAGGGCTCTTCCATACCTGGGGACCTTTGGGCAACTTACAAAAAAAAGGGGGTTGCCATCCAGGCCCCTTACAGGTGTACTGCCTGTACTTCCCTGATGGCGGCCCTGATTCCAGGTTCCAGGTGTCACAGCAGAGTAATGATGTAATTCAGCCTCTTGCATTCCTTGTTCCCATAATGCACTGCAAGGGTTTAAAAACTATGGCCAGCAGGCTAATACAAACCAATAATGGGGGTTCTGTTATGTACCCCCCCCCCTATAAAAGGGAGCACAGAGCCACCATAGTGTATCGGAAGCAATTGTAGATAAAGGACAGGCAAATGCAAAAAATTACATAGAGACAGATTAGAGATTGTTTTAATTCTGATTACTGGAAACCAACCTGTTTACCGCCCCTTGTGTCCCTTACTATTGGAGGCCCATTCGTCTTCAATTTCTTATGTTGATTTGAGGTCAGCAGTCACTCTTATGGTGTTTTGTGGGGGTTTCATTTCTATTGGAGTATATTTAGATTATTTTTTATCTTTTAATTGTATTGTTTCTGCAGATATAATTACAAAAATGATTGGCTTGTTATTATCATGAATACATCTCTATATTCTCACACATAGACACGACACATAAGGGAAGACAGACATACAAGGTAGTTTTCCATCCCCCCCCCAGTTCTCCAATCCCTCAAAAAGTGACCTATAAACTTATGTATTACTTGTACTTCTATAAATGTATTCATTCCAATCTTAATGACACTTTTCTAATTATATTACAGTGCCCATATCAGACTATATTTCTATAAAGTGAGACGGAGACGCTTCTGTCTTTCTAGGGATAAAGCAAAGGGTCCAAGGCAGTTATTCACTCTGCCAAGAGAACCCCTAAGGCCCCGTACACACGACCAACTTTCTCGGCAGAATTCAGCCAGAAACTCGATCGGAGCTGAATTCTGCCCAGAAACCCGGCCGTGTGTACACTTTCGGCCGAGGAAGCCGACGAGTTCCTCGTCGAGCCAAATAGAGAACATGTTCTCTATTTCCTCTTTGTTCAATGAGGAAAGTTGGCTCGCTGAGATCCTCGGCGGCTTCACACAGAACTCGACGAACAAAACGATGAGTTTTGCCCGTCGAGTTCCTCGGACGTGTGTACGGGGCCTTACTCAGCATTTCTCAAACGTTTTTAACCCTAAAAGGAACCCATAAAATAATTTTCAGGTCTTAGGGAACCCCTATTAAAACCAATTTATTGGGGGTCTATTGGAAAAATGCCTCTTACATGCCTCTTATTACTGTTGGCCAGTGGGAAGGAAGCCCCCTTATAGAGGTGCTCAGAACATCACCTTTGTAGACAGCTAAAAAGATCATCGGTGTCGTGTAGCCGGTTCTGCCAAGTGACATTGGCCCCGAAAATTTGCAGACAACATCAAATGGGTCATTTAACCACAACTCAAAGAACCCCAAACAACCTCTGGGGGAACTCTAGAGTTCTACAAACCCTTGGTTGAGAATGACTGCCCAACCTCTTCTCCCAAAGATCGACTTTATCTTTCCCTCCTGGCCTTGTATTCTCTCTTCTACACACATAGAAGCACAAATCTGGATGAAGGCATCTCAATGGAGGTACATTTAAAAGCCCTGCTTTTTTGTCTTCACCCCCAATGGATGGTCTCTTGTTTTATATAGAATTTAGGGATGGGGTTCGGGTTTGGTACCACCATGTGGTTGGAGGTTGATTCTGTCTATTCCAGGCAGGGTCACCATCAGGAATTATGGGGCCCCTTACACAGCTGGAGCAGAGAACCGGAGGGGGGGGGGGGGCTGCCGCCTGAGATTGAGAAGCGCGGGGGGGGGGGGCTGCCGCAAATCGAATTTAGGTGTGGGGGGGCTCTTTACAAAAAAAAGACGAAATAAAGAAAAATATATATATAATAAAAGGCGGGGTTGCCATCCGGGGCCCTGGGAACCTCTGGGCCCTTTAATAAAAATAAAAAAATACATAAAAAATAAATAAATATATAAAAAAATAAGAATAAACATTTATTTTAAAAAAAGGGGGACGGTTGCCATCCAGAGCCCTGGGGACCTCTGGGCCCTTTAATAAAAGATAAATATATAAACAAAAATAAAAAAATAAACATTTATAAAAAAAATTAAAAAAGGGGGTTTGCCACATGGGGCCCTGGGGACCTCTGAGCCCTCTAATAATAATAATAATAATATATATATATATATATATATATATATATATATATATATATATATATATATATATATTATTATTATTATTAGAGGGCTCAGAGGTCCCCAGGGCCCCATGTGGCAAACCCCCTTTTTTTATTTTTTTTATAAATGTTTATTTTTTATATATATAAATATATATTTATATATATATAAATATATATATAAAAATAAAAAATAAAAGAAATAAAAAAATATATAAAAAAAAAATGTTTTTATATTAAAAAAAGGAGGGTTGTCATCCTGGCCCTGGGGATCTCCGGGCCCCTGGGAACCTGCGGACCCCGAAAAAAAATGTCCCTTTAATAAAAAATAAAATAAAAATATATTAAAAAAAATATATTTTTTTTATAAAAAAATAAATA
This sequence comes from Rana temporaria, assembly GCF_905171775.1. NCBI lineage: Eukaryota > Metazoa > Chordata > Amphibia > Anura > Ranidae > Rana > Rana temporaria. The sequence continues at coordinate 7,551,961 of NC_053494.1, forward strand.
AAAAAAGGGGGGGTTGCCATCCGGGGCCCTGGGGTACTCCGGGCCCCTGGGGACCTCCGGACCTCTAAAAAAATAAATTAAAAAAATTGGCCCTTTAATAAAAAAACAAAATAAAAATATATAATTTTTTTTTTTTTTTTAAATAAAAATAAAAAAAAGGGGGGTTGCCATCTCGGGCCCTGTGGGGACCTCCGGGCCCCTTACAGGTGTACTGCCTGTACCCCCCTGATGGTGGCCCTGATCGCTCTACAATATTTAGGTATCATTTCTTTAAGCTGGCCATGGACGGTTCGAATCTTGACCAAAGACGGTTTGATTCTTGACTATAGACGGTTCAAATCTCGGCCAGTTTAGCAGGGACCGGCCAAGATTCGAACCTTGTATGGGCAGGCTGATTGTACCCAAGTTGATCAATCAATCCCAGTCTTTCCAGCGTGCCGTGTAGCCGACGCCCTCCACTGAGCGGGACTAGGACGCTTCACTCTGCCTGGTATCCTATCGGCGGTGTGAGCAGGAGATACCGACACCGATCGTCTCTGGATCTGGTGACTTTTCAAATGTTCATTTTGTTGATTTGAATGTACGTTTAATGTATAGGGAAGCCTGATGTGATGGGTCTTGAGGGTTTATGATCATTAAAACTTCATTACGCTATGGTGGCTTCCTTTGTTTTTACGTGTCTCACCTGAGGTTCCCTATCATAAGTGGCTCCTTGATAGATGCTGTCTGCAGAGGTTCATGGCCAATGAAGTTTGATTCACTGAAAGGCTTATCATACATTTCATTGTGGTGAGTTTGAACCCCGACGGGGCGAGTGTTCACAAGTGGTGGATTGAGAAGATTTTGGTGGAAGGTGCATGCTGCTATATTCTTTTTAAACACTCCTCCTCGGAAAATTTTCACCTGCCGTTCTTCATCTATCTTGGTTTTCATGGTGGTGGTGAATACGCCACCTAAAGATCAGCGCTGTTTGTGCTTTATTTTATTGAATGGACTGACTTTTTTCATCAATAAGCGTTAGGCCCCGTACTCACGACCAAACATGTCTGCTGAAACTGGTCCGCGGACCAGTTTCAGCAGACATGTTTGGCTGTGTGTAGGCCCGAGCGGACCATTTTCGGGCGGATCGGACAGGTTTCCAGCGGACAACTGTTTCCTGGACTTGCTTTAAAACAGTCCGCTGGAAACCTGTCCGCCCGGACATGTACGGTCGTCTGTACAGACCTACCATACATGTCCTGCCGCCCGCCATCCCTCGCATGCGTGGAAGCCTTTTAAAGGCAGGCCGCCCACGTCGACGCGTCATTGTCGCGGCGACACCGCGGACACGCCCCGCGTATTGTTTACGCGCGGACCTCTGTTCGATGGTGTGTACGGCCATCGAACAGAAGTCCCCGGGCAGTCCCCGGGCAGACATGTCCGATGAAAACGGTCCGCGGACCGGTTTCATCGGACACGTTTGATCGTGAGTACTTGGCCTTAGAGTACTACTTTGTATATGTTTTCTATTTTAACAGCTGCTTCCGTTTAGGTTGTCTGTTATTCAATTAGCAGGGAATTTTTACATTTAATTGTATGTTCTTTACTCCTGGTTCTGCAAAGTTATATACATCCGGGTGGCACTAAGCAGTGTATATTAGGCCTTTTTATACACTACTGTAAAGTTTTTTTTTGCTGTTTACTTTTTTGGTGAATGAGTAGAGATATTATGTTCCCCCTTAGGGCTCTTTCACACGGAGCGGATCCGTATTGATCCGCCCCGTGTGTGTCCGTCTGCTCAGCGGCGATCATCCGTAAATCCCCGCTGAGCTGTCGGCGGACAGGGCGGTCCCCGCACACTGTGCAGAGACCGCCCTGTCTTTCCTCCGCTCTCCCCTATGGGGAATCGGATGAATACGGACTGTGTGTCCGTATTCATCCGATCCGTTCCGCCAGACGGAAAAATAGGGTTTTCTTCCGTCTGAAAAAGCGGATCTTTGCGGAGGCGGATCTTTACGGACGTTAGCGGATGCTCATCCGCTAACATCCACAATCCCATAGGGATGCATTGTGAGTCCGTAAACGGACTTGTAAAAACGGACCGTTCTTCTGCCCGTGTGAAAGGGCCCTTACTCATTCACGTTAGAGGTGGTATCTGTGTGTCCCCTTTATTGTTAAAGTGAGCTTTCAGATTCCTATAGACTCCCCATAACCACCTGGCCAGGGTTGTGGGGAAGAGGCCAGTCTTCTCATCAACTTGGGGACAAGGTGCTATGCATGGGGTTCCTCCTTGAAAGTCGTACAAAGCACTTTTAATTTGGCAGTAAATTATCCAATCAGCAGGGAGGATGAGCTTTTATGATTGATATATGTGTCCTCATTGGAGAGATTCTCCCAAAGTTCCAATATGAGTGAAGCCCGGAGCAATGCCATAAGTTATCTTCTTGTTTTTCCTCTGTGGAGTTGCTTCTTCATATATTACTTCAAGGAAACTGGGAAACTGAAATGCCGCGAACACACGCTCGGAATTTCCGACAACAAATGTTTGATGGGAGCTTGTTGTTGGAAATTCTGACCGTGTGTAGACTTTCCGACAACAAAAATTTGAGAGCTGGTTCTCAAATTTTCCGACAACAAAATCAGTTCTCGTAAATCCCGATTGTGTGTAGACAATTCCGATGCACAAAATTCCACGCATGCTCTGAATCAAGTACGAGACGTTAAAACTAGCGTTCGTAATGGAGATAGCACATTCGTCACGCTGTAACGGACTGAAAAGCACGAGGCTGAAAAGAGCGAATCGTCTCTCACCAAACTTCCACTAACACGACTGGTAATGAACGTCCCTTTAATAGTGCCGTCGTTCGTGTTGTACGTGACCGCGTTCTTGGCGTTCGGAATTTCCAACAACATTTGTGCGACCGTGTGTATGCAAGACAAGTTTGAGCCAACATCCGTCTGAAAACAATCCACGGTTTTGTTGTCGTAATTTTCGATCGTGTGTACGCGGCATTAGGGGGCGGCAGCCCTATTACCAGTTTCCAGTGGATTTTTTAAAGGAATATTCGGGAATAAAAAATAAAAAAAAATCCTGTAAAATAATTATGTATAGTAAATCATAAAGAGCATATCAATGGGGAATCTCTAACGTTGGTCTTGTTTTTATGTTTTCTGCAGGGTTCATTTTCAATGCAACTGAATATGTGGCTCATCTTGGTTCTTCTCAGCTTTGCCACCTCTACCCACTGCCAATCTCACCCCCCACTCACCTACGCCTGCCAAACTGCCAAGAAACCACAATGCGATCAACTCCATTTTGTCCCCGGGCACAATCTTCTTGGTCAAGGCTTTGATATTGTGACCATGAAGCAGACCAGGGCTCACCTGCTGGATCTCCAGACATTTTCTACACAGAACAACACCTGCACTGTCTGTCGCAACCCATATATGAACAAGGCTTGGCAAAAGGTGCCCCTTGCAATGGTGGACTGGAGGCCCCAGGCATCCTGCTCTCGGAAGATCAGCAGTGAGGTCTCCCGATCTTCTGCATCTCTGGCTGAGGATTCTACATCTGATGTGAAGAATGACTGGGAAGCTGGTCTAGAGGTCACCCATCCTGGGGTGACCGGCAAACTGGTAACTGGTGGTTCTCATTCCGAAGTAGCAAAGTTTGGTGAGAGTAAGACCAGCACAGACCGTTACAGCTTCATCAAGCACCATATGAGTTGTGTCTATTACAGGTACGTCTTTGAATGTAACATATATTTTCATAATTAAACCGGTAAAATGTATGACAAAAAGCTCTCACTACTTTAAAAGATCTGTTTACCAGCTGCAAAATTATTTTGCTTCCAATGAAACAGATTTTGCTAATTTGACCAGTATAGTAATATACTAATATATTGAGTCAGTAACTCAACTGCCCCAGTACCTATTAAGGCTCCAGGATGCTCAAAAAAATCTTTCTGAATGTCGAATTGCTGGCAGGAAAACGCTGCTTTAAAAACACGATTTTATCAGCTTTTGGCATTGCATTTCTCTGCCTCTATTCAAAATTAATGGTTCCCTTTGGATCATCATGATCCGACTTGCGGTGTGACTTGTGTGCTGTGGATGAAGGGGAACCACGCTAAAATAAAAAATAAAAATTGGCGTGGGGTTCCTCCCTCGGACAATACCAGACCCCCTATGCCGAAAAAACAGCATGGGGGTCCTCCCAAATTCCATACCAGACCCTTATCTGAGCACGCAGCCCAGCCGGTCAGGAATGGGGGTGGGGACTAGCGAGCAGCACCCCCCCTCCTGAACCGTACTAGGCTGCATGCCCTCAACAGGGGGGGTGGGTGCTTTGGACAGGGGGGTCCCCCACCCCAAAACACCTTGTCCATATGTTGATGAGGACAAGGGCCTCTTCCCAACAACCCTGGCCGTTGGTTGTCGGGGTCTGCGGGTGGGGGGCTTATCGGAATCTGGGAGCCCCCTTTAATAAGGGGGCCCCCCACCCTATGTGAATGAGTATGGGGTACATCGTACCCCTACCCATTCACCTGGAATAAAAAGTGTCAAAAATAAAACACACTACACAGGTTTTTAAAGTAATTTATTAGGCAGCTCCAGGGGTCTCTTCCGACTTCGGGGGTCTCTTCCGACTTCTCCACTCTCTCCAGTATTCCTCCCTCTGTCTTTTGTTGGGTTCTTCTGCTCTTTTGCCCGCTCTTCTGCTAGCTCTTGCCCGGTCTTCTTCGTTGTCTTCTTTCCTCTGCTCTTCTTCCGATGTTGACTCAATGCTCTCTAGCGCTGTAATGCCGTGTGTGCAGTGCGCAACCACTTATATAGGCATGGGGTGGGGTCACCGGGTGATGTGATCCAATGACCCCACCCACTTATGACTTCACCGCCCCATCATGCCCCCATCACCGCCCCATCATGCATCCTACTCCCAATGCAAGTGATAAAATGATTGGAAAAATGTGTTTGTTTTTTTCTTTAAGCTCTAAATTTGTCCATTTACCAGCTTCCGACTTTCAGACCTCTCTCCGCTGAGCAAAGATCTAAAACGGGCCTTGGAGTCTCTGCCACCGACTTATGATGCCACCACTAAAGCAAACTACAGACGTCTAATTAGCATCTACGGCACTCATTATATCACCAAAGCAGATGTAGGTGGCAAAGTGCAAGAGGTCAACGCCATCAAGACCTGCCAAGTCACCATGGATGGCATGTCCATGGAGGAGCTGAAAGATTGTCTTAACGTTGAGGCTTCAGTTTCTGTCATAGGGAAAGGTGAAGCAAATTCCAAAGTTAACGCCTGCAAGGAACTTAGCCAAAAATCCAACAGGGGGGAGAGTTTCCATCAGACGTTTAATGAGAAGAGTTGGGAGGTGAGTTGTACAACAGGAATAAGTATAGTTTGTATATACCGTATTTATCGGCCTACTGCGCGCACCGGCGTATAGCGCGCACCCCTGATCTGGACGTGAAATTCCTGATATTTCTTTTTATTACTTACAGTTTTGGTGTCTTGCTCGGCGTCTATTGGCAGCCTTGTCCGGTCCAGCGTTCGTCTGCAGCCTTCATGGTGTCCTCTCCGCTTGTCCCGCGGTGTCTCTGAGCCGATCCCCGCTTCCCGCGCTGTGTTTGAACGCCGCCGCCGACATATACCGAGCGCAGTACACTCGGGCATGCTCAGCCACGCTCTGCCACACTCGGCTCCTCTCGGCTTCTCTCGCATAACCGCGAGGGGAGCCGAGCATGGCCGAGTGTACCCGAGTGAGGCGCCGAAAAAACAGCATGGGGGTCCTCCCAAATTCCATACCAGACACTTATCTGAGCACGCAGCCCAGCCGGTCAGGAATGGGGGTGGGGACTAGCGAGCAGCACCCCCCCTCCTGAACCGTACTAGGCTGCATGCCCTCAACAGGGGGGGTGGGTGCTTTGGACAGGGGGGTCCCCCACCCCAAAAAACCTTGTCCCCATGTTGATGAGGACACTCGGGCATGCTCAGCCCCGCTCTGCCACACTCGGCTCCTCTCGGCTTCTCTCGCATAACCGCAAGGGGAGCCGAGCATGGCCGAGTGTACCCGAGGGTACTGCGCTCGGTATATGTCGGCGGCTGTGTTCAAACACAGCGCGGGAAGCGAGTATCGACGTATATCGCGCACCCACGATTTTGCCCTGATTTTAAGGGCAAAAAAGTGTGCGGTATACGCTGATAAATACGGTATATATATAAATACTCTAGATATATTTTTTTTGTATGTTTATGATACCTATTAGCTTAGTATCACACTCAGTAGTGTATTTAGGTTTTGTGCTTCCCTAAGCCTGACTAAACTCATGCCCCCCCCTAATTTAAATATGACCCACCCCTTTCTGCCAAGTCCACACCCCTGAAATTTTTGAGTCGGGACACTAGTTCTGAGGGCCTGGGGCGGGGGGCAATGAATTCCCTTAATTTGCATAGATTTCCTCTAACTTCCTGTTTGGCTATGGGACAGGAAGCAAAGGGAAATCTCTGCAATGGGACAGGGATCTATGGCCAAATTGCATTCATACCAAATTGCATTGACTCGCCCCCAGTTAAGAGTCATTACGTTACCATTTTGATGTGTTCACAATATACATATGTACAGAATATCCTACATAAATCTGCCTAAACATAGAAGAATATTCCACCAATGAAGCAACAATGTGGACTCAATACAATTGCTCCGACAGGGGGGCAGAGCCTTGAAACCCTTATACAGTAGAACCTTGGATTGCGAGTAACGCGGTTAACAAGCGTTTCGCAATATAAGCACTGTATTTCCTAAAATCCTAACTCGGCTTGTGAGTGTAGTCTTGCAAAACGAGCAGGATTAAGGCCAAAGAGGTGTGCAGTACCGCATTTGGCCTGAGGTGGGGGGCGCCGGAGCCGGCGCCATTCGCAAACGCCCGGAAAGGCCAGAGAACAGTTCAACTGACCTCGGCAAACCTCGGAAAGGCTCGTGAATGGAGTCTTTCCAAGGTTTGCCGAGGTTAGCCTAACTGTCCTCGGGCCTTTCGTCGAGAAGGATCCGGCCTCAAAATCTCTGAGTCTGAACATCTGTTCGTCAGCTGTAGATGGAGCATGCCGCATGAACATGGCGCTCGCTCCCGATGCTCAGGGCTGTTTATACACGCCGCTCTCCGCTCGCTCTATACAGCAAGGGGCAGCAAGGGGCGGATACTTTTCTCAAAGGGGCGGATATGGTTATAAGATGCCGCATTATGGCCAGTGCTTTATGATGGGCAGTGCTTTTCTCGAAAGGGCGGATGTGATATTGAGCAGCCCCTTTCAAAAAAACACTGGCCATCATGCCTCTTCTAACCATATCCGCCCCTTTCAGAAAACCATCCGCCCCTTGCTGTATAGAGCAAGCGGTAAGCAGCCCCGAGTATCAGTAGCGAGCGACGTGTTCATTGCGCATGCTCCGTCTACAGCTAATCAGCCTCTGAGATTTCCGTCGGCTCGGATTGCACCTGCGCAGTCCAGCCTGGACTCTATCCGATAGGGGAACCATATCGTTAGAACACCGGCCATTTCCGAGGCTCTCTGGCGCCCCCCCTCCCATGCGGTATTACATGCCATTGAAGTCAATGCGGAACTAATTTATTTATTTTCCATTGACTTCAATGGGGAAACTCGCTTTGATATGCGAGTACTTTGGATTATGAGCATTCTCCTGGAACGGACTATGCTCGTAATCCAAGGTTCCACTGTACATGGTATATAGGAGAATGTCTTACTGACAATGAGCAAAATAACGTTTCTTTGTGAATTTTAGGTGAGAGGAGGGAAGATCAAATTTGAGCAGCTCTCCTTTGATGTAAAGAATGCAGACGTAAACGCTTTCAAGGCCTGGATGGAAAGCCTAAAGACTGACCCCGATATCATATCCTACTCTCTGGACCCCATCCACAACCTGGTTGAAGCCAACAGACCTCAGAGACAAAGCCTACAGAAAGCCATCAGCGCGTACATCTTGGAGAAGGCCCTGCATAGGAGCTGCTCTTGCCCATCGGGTTCCCAGCTGAGTCCTGGTAAAGAGTGCAACTGCGTTTGTCCTACTGGTGGAGGCCAAAATATAAACTGTTGCCCCGCAAAAAGGGGATTTTCCAAAGTGGTGGTCACTATACAACGTGCCTCAGGCCTTTATGGGGACTACGGTTCACAGACTGATGCCTATGTCAAAATAAGTGCTGGGTCGAGTTCTGCTCGGACAGAGACCAAATGGAACAACGATAATCCAAAATGGAACACAAGGATTGACCTCGGAGTTTTGGAACTCAGTCCAGGGTTTAGCGTGAAGGTGGAGGTTTGGGATGAGGATAATAAATATGATGATGACCTGCTTGGAAAATGTGAAAAAAAAATCAACAGTGGTGTGAAGGACGAGGTTTGTTACCTTGACAATGGTAGTGTGACTTTTACAGTGAGTGTACAATGCCTCCCCCACCTGGCTGGGCCCCTTTGTAAGGACTATGCTCCTTCCACTAGTTAGACACGTCTTCTATAGTCCAGCCACTGACTTTAGGAAGAACTCTGAACTCCAAAAACACTTTACATAGTTTGTTTGGGCCAAGCTGGCCCAAACTATGTCCCTCACTAACCTGTGAGGCCACTGGGAGTGTGTTCTGGGTGCGAGCGGAGACTTCTGGCGGGCTGATGATGTCACTACCTCTGATTCAGCCATTTAGGCTGCATTCACACCTGAACGCGGCGTATTGTACCGCGATTTGCCGCGACAATTTGCGGCGTTTTGTCCCGCGATTTGCTGCGACAAAACGCGTCGTTTTTTAGCCTAACAATACACCGGAGGGGTGATTAACATTGTCGGCTATGCCGAACGCCGAAGCCGCCTGAAGAAAAGGGTCCGGGACTTGTTTTGAGCTTCAGGCGTACGGCGTTTCAGCATTCGGCGTGGAGATGTGAACCAACTCCATAGCCGACAATGTTAAATCACCCCTCCAGCGTATTGCAGGCTGCAATAGCGGCGGGCGTAAATACGCCTAGGTGTGAATGGAGCCTTAGAGGAAGCTTTGTATCCATTGATAGAATACAGGGCTTGCTCTGAGCGGCTGAGCGCCATTGCTGTAGACTGATCTGTGTTCTGGGTATAGGGTGACCACATTTCCAAACTACCATTCAGAGACACCCTTCCCAAAAATCAGCTTGTGCTGTAACGAATCACAGCACAGTGATTGGACACAAGAGGCGGGATTTATGATTTCTCCAAATCCCAAGCAGGGGAGGCGGGACTGTGCTCCTCCAGGCCAGGACAAGTACTGTCAGTGAGTAAAGAGGTGATGTGGCGGCCTTTTTTTGTGGGCATCAGATTGGCCCGGGGGGTGGCTGTGTCAGTTTCATTCCGGGACACTGTATTGTCCTGGAATGAAGGTGGCCGGGACAGACCTGCAAAACGCGGGACTGTCCCGGGCAATCCAGGACATGTGGTCACCCTATCTGGGTATGAGACTGGAATCCTTGGCTCTCACCCGGAAACACAGTGCGGTATGCTCTATGTGGCCTCAGCTACATGCAGTTTATACCGCACGTCCAGAGGCCTCACAGGTTAGTAAGGGACATTCGTTTATTTGGGCCAGCTTGGCCCAAACAAACTATGTAAAGTGTTTTGAAAGATAGAGCTCTTCTTTAAAGCTGATATCCAGCTTTCAGTGATGTTTAACCACTTCAGCCCTGGAAGAATTGGCTGCCCAATGGCCGGGCCATTTTTTTGGGGGGATTCGGGACTGCGTCGCTTTAACTTACAATTGCGCGGTTGTGTGGCGCTGTACCCAAACAAAATGGACGTCCTTATTTTCCCAGAAATAGAGCCTTCTTTTGGTGGTGTTTGATCATCTCTGCGGTTTTTATTTTTTGCGCTGTAAACAAAAATAGAGCGATAATTTTGAAAAAAAAATAATATTTTTTACTTTTTGCTATAATAAATATCGTGGGTGCGATCGTGGGTGCCCGGCGATGATCGCGCCCGCCGGGCAGTCGCACCGGCACCAGGGCGCTATAAATAAAAAAAAGAGTGAAAATTTTGAAAAAAAACCACAATATTTTGTACTTTTTTGCTATAAGAAATATCCCAACTTTTTTTGAAAAAAAAAGCAATTTTTTCTCATTTTAGGCCGATATGTCTTCTACATATTTTTGGTAATAAAAATCGCAATAAGCATATATTGATTGGTTTGCGCAAAAGTTATACAGTCTAAAAAATAGGGGATAGATTTATATAATTATTATTATTTTTTTTACTAGTATTGGCGGGACTGCGACATTATGGCGGACATATCGGACACTTTTGACACATTTTTGGGACCATTGGCATTTATACAGCGACCAGTGCTATAAAAATGCACTGATTACTGTAAAAATTTCACTGGCAGCGAAGGGGTTAACACTAGGGGGCGATCAAGAGGTTAATTGTGTTCCCTGGGTGTGTTCTAACTGGGGATGGGACTGAACTAGGGGAAATTACGATCTGTCTTTCATCACAGAACAGGGATGTGTGTGTTTACACACACACGTCCCTGTTCTGCCTCTCGTGCCCTCTACCGCTCGCGGACGGCGGGCATCGCGACCGCCGGTCACGAGCATTGGCACCCCGCGATGCAGCGACTAGGAGCGGTGTATTAACTGAAGGCAGACTCAGTTACAATAGTGCCAGATTTATAAGGAGCAAAAGCGACAACTGCCTTAGGGCCCTTTGAAATAAGAGGCCCACCTCTATCCAAAAATAATATAAAAAAAGATAAACAAAATGGTGTCACTTTTATTCCTATTACAAGAAAAGTAAACATCCCTTGTAATAGAAAAAAATGACAGAACCTCTTAAATATGAGATCTGGGGGTCAAAAAGACATCACATCTCATATTTACACTAAAATGCAATAAAAAAATAAAACGTTGTTTGAAAAAAAAAATTGCTTTAAGAGCTATGGGCGGAAGTGACGTTTTGACGTTGCTTCCGCCCTGCAATGGTATGGAGACGGGTGGGGGCCACCTTGCCCTCCCACATCTCCATACCGCAGAGGGGAGAGGACGCCAACGGCGGAGGGCGCCCGAGCTTGGCGGGAGAGGGGGATCTCTCCCGCCACCGATAAAAGTGATCTGGCGGCGAATCCGCCGCAGAGACCACTTTTATCACTCCCGCTGAAGAAGAGGATACCAGGGTTATGGCAGCTAGCTGCTGCCATAACAACGATAAGTGCCAACATATAACGATAGCGGGCGGTCCGTAAGCGGTTTAAAAATAATTAAATTGATTAAATCTACATATTTTTGTAGGTAAAAAAAAGTGCATTTGTTATTTCCCCTCCAGGAGCCTGTATTGCACCTACGATCTGTACAATGCGTTTCAGTGTCAGGCTCCTGGAGAGCGAGTTATAATTTTCAGAACATTTACTGACCATCTAAAACCATTCATTGGAATTTATTTTTTTGTTCCAACAGTAGGGCCCTAAAGTTTATCTGCTTTACTTTTTATCTGCTTTATGATTTTTTTGGGCTTTAGATATATTTTATTTTTGCCATTGTATAGTTTTCTCTTTTTTAAAGCTGAACTCCAGGCAAACAGCCATATACATAAATGAAATACATAAAAAGGTAAATGTTTTACCACCCCCCCTTGCGATGCAGGCCTTCTCATCCAACATTAGGCCTGACCTCATTAATGCTCTTCTGGAAGAACGGTCAAACATTCCCATAGACACACTCCTAAACCTTGTGGACGGCCTTCCCAGAAGAGTTGAAGCTGTTATAGCTGCACAGGGTGGGCCAACTCAATATTGAACCCTACGGACTAAAGCCTCGTACACACGATCAGTCCATCCGATGAGAACGGTCTGAAGGACCGTTGTCATAGGTTAACCGATGAGGCTGACTGATGGTCCGTCACGCCTACACACCATCGGTTAAAAAAACAATCGTGTCAGAACGCGGTGACGTAAAACACAACAACGTGCTGAAAAAAACGAAGTTCAATGCTTCCAAGCATGCGTCGACTTGATTCTAAGTATGCACGGATTTTTAACCGATGGTTGTGCGATCGTTTTTTTCCCATCGGTTAGGAATCCATAGGTTAAATTTAAAGCAAGTTGGCTTTTTTTTAACCTATGGTTAAATAACCTATGGGGCCCCACACACAATCGGTTTGGACCGATGAAAACGGTCCATCAGACCGTTGTCCTCTGGTTAACCTATCGTGTGTACGAGGCCTAAGACTGGGATGCCATTAAAGTTCATGTGCGTGTAAAGGCAGGCGTCCCAATACTTTTGCTTCTATATTGTGTATGTAATGATATGTCCTGTTCTGTAGATACAGAGGCCCGGATTCAGAAAGGACTTACAACGGCGTATCTCCAGCTACGCCGTCGTAAGTCCGAATGTGTGCCGTCGTATCTCGGCGCCTGATTCAAAGAATTTGGCCAAGATCCGACTGACGTAAGTCTCTTACGCCGTCGTATCTGGGGTGCATATTTACGCTGGCCGCTAGGGGCGCTTCCATAGATTTACGCGTAGAATATGCAAATGAGCTAGATACGCCGATTCACAAACGTACTTGCGCCCGCCGCCTTCATATACGTCGTTTGCGTAAGGTGTTTTGTAGGCGTAAAGTTACCCCTGCTATATGAGGCGCAGCCAATGTTAAGTATGGACGTCGGAACTGCTTCGAATTTTACGTGGTTTACCTCGTTTGCGTAAGTCGTACGTGAATGGGGCTGGGCGTAGGTTACGTTCACGTCGAAAGCATTGAGTATTTGCGACGTGATTTTGAGCATGCGCACTGGGATACGTCCACGGACGGCGCATGCGCCGTTCGTTAGGCGCGTCATTTACGTGAGGTCACAATTCATTAGCATACAACATGCCCACTACAGCCTACTTTGAATTACGCGCGCTTACGCCGGCCCATTTACACTACGCCGCCGTAACTTAGGACGCAAGTTCTTTGTGAATACTGTACTTGCCACTCTAACTTACGGCGGCGTAGCGTATATGAGATGCACTACTCCCGCCGAAAGATACACGATTCGTTCTGAATCCGGGGCCAGACTATGCAGAGTTTTAGTCAGAGAGATAGTCTGAAGGTAAACAGCTGCTGTGCTTTCTCTTTAGTGCTTTGAGACATCACCTTGTATTAAATGTTTATTTGTAAAACAAAGCTTTAGTATTAAAACATGAAAATTATATAATGTCCATTGGATTTGAAGATATCAATGTATCTGATCACCATATAAATGAACTTGTATCTTATTTGGACATTACCTTTGAAATCTGTGTGCTTTGAATGACCAGAATTTGTCTTTCTTGCTTTGCCAAATAAAATGATTAATAAATAAATCTGCCTGTGCAATGTAAGGCGTCTTCCTTCTCTGTGTCTGATAAAATCATAAGATATCAATTACCGTCTCCCCTTTACAGGTCTCTTCATGCAGGAACACGGAGGGGGGGGGGCGGAGTTCATAAGGAGCAGATTTTTTTTTAGAACCCTTGTCCGGTTTACTATCTGGGGCTCCCAGAGAGAGATTTCCCATCACTTCCTGTTCTGTGGACAATTTTTTTACTAGACAGGAAGTGAAGGAAAATCTGCAACAGACAATAAAAAAAGCTGTAAAAAAAAAAAGAAAATTAAGATAAATCAAGTGAGCTCCACCCTCACTTCAAAATATATACGTGGGAAGCAATTGAAACTTCAGGTCTTTCACTCTCTAACACTAATTGAAAATACAAAAAATAAATAAATAACCCTTTATCATTGCTTATTTACTTATCAAAATGCACTGATCATCCATAACTTTATGACCACCCGCCTAATATTGAGGAGGTCCTCCTTTTCCCACCAAAGCAGGCCTGATCCGGAGAGGCATGCAGTGACGTCACTAGGATTGGTGTCACCTGGTGCGGTAAAACATGGTGTGTGTGTGTGTGTCCCCCCCCCCCCCAATCATTTTTTAAATCTGCGGGAATGAGGGAGGTGAGAGAGAGAAGGCAGAGAGAGAGAGAGAGAGAGAGAGAGAGAGAGAGAGACAGTGAGAGGGGGCAGGGAGAGAAAGAGAGGGAAAGGGGTCAGGGAGAGAGAAAAAGAGAGGGCAGAGACAGAGAAGGGGGAGAGAGATGGCAAAGAAGGGAGGGGGCAGGGAACGCAAACGACGTAAAAAAATGCGCCGGGCGGACGTACGTTTGAGAATTGCCGTATCTAGTTAATTTGCATACTCTACGCGGAAATCAACGGAAGCGCCACCTAGCAGCCAGCGTAAATATGCACCTAAGATCCGACGGCGTACTAAGACGTACGTCAGTCGGATCTAGCCTACATTCTGGCGTATCTTGTTTTGTGAATACAAAACAAAGATACGCCGGCGCATCATAGAACTTACACGGCGTATCAATAGATACGCACCGTAAGTTCTTCGTGGATCTGGGCCATAGCCTCTACAAAATAGATAGTTTTATGGCATTTTTTTATTATTTTTTTATACAGCGATCAGTGCTATAAAAATGCATTAATTACTGTATAACTGTGACTGGCAGGGAGGGGGTTAACCACTAGGGGGCAAGGAAGGGGTTAAGTGTGTCCTAGGGAGTGATTCTAACTGTTAGGCGGTGTGGCTACGTGTGACACGTCACGGATCGCTGCTCCCGATGAGCGGGAGCAGACGATCAGTGGCTTCTCACAAGGCAGAACATGGCATTCTGTGACCCGGTCACAGGACACCGGCGGAAATGGAGTCCGTGGGTCCCGCGGGCACGTCACGGAGACCGCGGAGGGGGCAGGATTCAAAGTAACATATATATACGTTACTTTGCCTGGCTGTGCCATTCTGCCGACGTATATCTGCGTTAGGCAGTCGGCAAGTGGTTAAAATGAGCACTTTTGATTTTTCATGTCCCAAAGACTTTAACCGCTTCCCGACCGCCGCATGTACATTTACGTCGGCAGAATGGCACGTACAGGCACATTGGCGTACCTGTACGTCCCTGCCTTTCCGCGGGGTCCGATCGGGACCCCCCCCCCCCCCCCCCCGCTACATGCGGCAGTCGGATTCCCTCGGGGAGCGATCCGGGACGAGGGCGCGGCTATTCGTTTCTAGCCGCCCCCTCGCGATCGCTCCCCGGAGCTGAAGAACGGGGAGAGCCGTATGTAAACACGGCTTCCCCGTGCTTCACTATGGCGGCGCATCGATCGAGTGATCCCTTTTATAGGGAGACTCGATCGATGACGTCAGTCCTACAGCCACACCCCCCTACAGTTGTAAACACACACTAGGTGAACCCTAACTCCTACAGCGCCCCCTGTGGTTAACTCCCAAACTGCAATTGTCATTTTCACAATAAACAATGCAATTTAAATGCATTTTTTGCTGTGAAAATGACAATGGTCCCAAAAATTTGTCAAAATTGTCCGAAGTGTCCGCCATAATGTCGCAGTCACGAAAAAAAAACGCTGATCGCCGCCATTAGTAGTAAAAAAAAAAAAAAAAAAATAGAAATGCAATAAAACTATCCCCTATTTTGTAAACGCTATACATTTTGCACAAACCAACCGATAAACGATTATTGCGATTTTTTTTACCAAAAATAGGTAGAAGAATACGTATCGGCCTAAACTGAGGAAAAAAAAAATGTATATATGTTTTTGGGGGATATTTATTAAAGCAAAAAGTAAAAAATATTGCATTTTTTTCAAAATTGTCGCTCTATTTTTGTTTATAGCGCAAAAAATAAAAACCGCAGAGGTGATCAAATACCACCAAAAGAAAGCTCTATTCGTAGGGAAAAAAGGACTCCAATTTTGTTTGGCAGCCACGACGCAGTACCGAATTGTAAAAACCCCTTGGGTCATTTAGCAGCATATTGGTCCGGTCCTTAAGTGGTTAATAGGGTTTACATGTTCGCTAGAAATGTTTGCGTGTTTGAGATGTTCTGGTGTGAACTGAAAGGGGGGGGTGTATGGTCCATCCCTAAACACTAGTGCCAATAATGCCGGAAAAAGAAGTGGCACTTTGCAGAGTCCATACATACAGAATAAGAATAGATACTGAAATCTTGATCTTGATCTTTAGCAGCCCTGGCTGGGTGTCGGAGGTTTTGCAATACAGAAGGGTGTAGATCTATGGAGGGTTTTCTCACTTGGACTGTCAGATGATTTGTTCCTTATTTCAAAAAATTTAGAAGATGTGACCCCCCCCCCCCCCCCAACACTCACATATAACACATCCAGACTCCTCCAGTCCTTCAGTCTCAGTGTGTCCATCACTGAGATCACATCAGAGAACCTCCAGAGGACATCCAGAACCTTCACATTGGGTAAGTCCTTCTGTCCTCCTATTCACACCTATTCAGGGCTGGCCCTATGATGGGACCGGGAGGTACCATGGGTACCAGGCAGCACTTTTAGGGGGGCAGCATACTGATGCCCACCAGCCCGTTCCGCCAGTTCCGCCACCCAAATAAAATTGATGTCCTTTTTTTCCCCCCAAATAGAGCTTTCTTTTGGTGATATTTGATCACCTCTGTGGTTTTTATTTTTTGTGCTATAAATATATATATTTTTTAACTTTTTGCTATAATAAATATCCCCATAATTTAGAAAAATAAACAATTTTCTTCAGTTTAGGCCAATATGTATTCTTCTACATATTTTTGGTACCCAAAAAAAACAAACACAATTAGCGTACATTGATTAGTTTGCGCAAAAGACATTGTGGCCGCCGGCAATTCACAGGTCCCTTTATACTCCTGGATACATGTATAGAGCCCATGGCAGGTCCTTTTATACACCTATATGCATGTATAGAGCCATGACAGGTCCTCTTTATACTCCTTTATACATGTATAGAGCCATGACAGGCCCTCTTTATACTCCTATATACATGTATAGAGCCATGACAGGTCCTCTTTATACTTCTTTATACATGTATAGAGCCATGACAGGTCCTCTTTATACTCCTATATACATGTATAGAGCCATGACAGGTCCTCTTTATACTCCTTTATACATGTATAGAGCCATGACAGGTCCTCTTTATACTCCTTTATACATGTATAGAGCCATGACAGGTCCTCTTTATACTCCTTTATACATGTATAGAGCCATGACAGGTCCTCTTTATACTCCAATATACATGTATAGAGCCATGACAGGTCCTCTTTATACTCCTATATACATGTATAGAGCCATGACAGGTCCTCTTTATACTCCTATATACATGTATAGAGCCATGACAGGTCCTCTTTATACTCCAATATACATGTATAGAGCCATGACAGGTCCTCTTTATACTCCTTTATACATGTATAGAGCCATGACAGGTCCTCTTTATACTCCAATATACATGTATAGAGCCATGACAGGCCCTCTTTATACTCCTTTATACATGTATAGAGCCATGACAGGCCCTCTTTATACTCCTATATACATGTATAGAGCCATGACAGGTCCTCTTTATACTTCTTTATACATGTATAGAGCCATGACAGGTCCTCTTTATACTCCTATATACATGTATAGAGCCATGACAGGTCCTCTTTATACTCCAATATACATGTATAGAGCCATGACAGGTCCTCTTTATACTCCTATATACATGTATAGAGCCATGACAGGTCCTCTTTATACTCCTATATACATGTATAGAGCCATGACAGGTCCTCTTTATACTCCAATATACATGTATAGAGCCATGACAGGTCCTCTTTATACTCCTATATACATGTATAGAGCCATGACAGGTCCTCTTAATACTTCTTTATACATGTATAGAGCCATGTCAAGTACTCTTTATAGTCCTACATACATTTATAGAGCCATGTCTTGGGCCGGCACTGCACCTATTAGTGACCATTAGGGATGGGGTTCGGGTTTGGTTCCGCCATGGGGTTGGAGGTGGATCCTGCCTGTTTGAGGTTCAAGGTTTGTTTTCTCGGTAGAGCAATGCTCTAATTCAGCCAATCACATTTCTTGTATGTAACCTAATGCACTGCAAAGGACACAGAACTATGGCTAATAGTCTTATATATTGGCCAATAATGGGGGTTCTGTTATGTATAGGGTGCCCACATGTCCCGGTCCCGGGATTGCCCGGGACTGTCCCGCAATTGACATATCTGTCCTGGGTCCCGGGCACCTTCATTCCGGGACAATACAGTGTCCCGGAATAAATTAGAGGACACAGCCACCCCCTACTAACTACATTTCCGCAACTGGTTGCTAGGTCCGGCTCTGCCTGGCATCTTGCAACCAGTGACAATTTACTCTCAGACAGTGAGACCGGGAGCGAGGCCTGCGCCTAGTGCAGCACTGCTGTCCCCACCCACCTCGGAACCTCCTTCTCCGGCACCCATCAGTAAGCGGCAGGGACTGGTGTGATCTTTACTTTCCAGATAGTGACTCCACTCTTTTCCTTCTATGTGCGCGGCTCATGCAGAGGGAGCGACAGCAGCACTGCATCTGGTGGTAGGCTATGGGTGGCAAGCGGCACTGCACCTGGTAGCAAGTGGCACATTGACCTGACAAATAACCCGCTGCCAAATTCCCCATCAACCCCCGAGACTACATTTTCCGCCCCCTCATCTTTTTTTGGGGGAAGGTGAGAGAGGGGGTGTGTCCCCGAATGGCACTTTGGAAATGTGGCCACCCTAGTTATGTACCAGCCCCCACTCCACTATAAAAGGGAGCACAGAGCCCCCATAGTGTCCCTGTATTGGAAGCTGTTCCAGGGAAAGAATAGGAAAATCTGACAAACTGCATAGGGACAGATTAAAGTGGAGGTTCACCCTTTAAAAAAAATTCTGACATCACACGGAGTCGCGCCATCCTACCGACAGAATGCTGGTGTTTTTTTTTTTTTTCTCAGCACATACCTCTTAATCCCGATTTTCACGGCAATCCCGCGAATCCCTGCCAAGCACTGCCTGTGATTGACAGGCTTCCGAACGGCGCATACTGCGCGCCACAGGTTGCCGACAGAACCCGAACGTTGGTGCGCAGGCGC
Source organism: Rana temporaria (assembly GCF_905171775.1). Classification (NCBI taxonomy): domain Eukaryota; kingdom Metazoa; phylum Chordata; class Amphibia; order Anura; family Ranidae; genus Rana; species Rana temporaria. The sequence continues at coordinate 7,570,966 of NC_053494.1, forward strand.
CGTATAGAGCCGCACCGACGTTCGGGTTTTTCCGGCAACCTGTGAGGCGCAGCATGCGCCGTTCGGAAGCCTGGATTAAGAGGTATGTGCTGAGAAAAAAAAAAAAACACCGGCATTCTGTCGGTAGGATGGCGCGACTCTGTGTGATGTCAGAATTTTTTTTGAGGGTGAACCTTTAAGTGCTGTTAGGAAACTGTACTTTAATTCTGATTGCTAGCTCTTTGGGCAACCAACCCCTTTACTGCCCTTTATATTCCATACTATTATAGGCTGTTTGTCATTTTTTATTTATTTTTTATTTGAGGTCAGCGGTTACTATTAGCTGCTGTGCCATCCATAGCAATTTTCTTTCCAAATGGCCTTTTGTCTCTGAATGTGGTATTTTCGGTGTTTTATGTATTTGTTTGTTTTTTTATTGATGTTGGTAGGGACTTTTTTTGGTTAAATTGATCATTTATGCTGCAAGATTTCCCGTATTTAAACAAGCTTTTGGTACTCGGGTGTAATTTTGGGGTATTTTTGAATTTCATTGTATGTCGTTTTCAAATTGTTATTGTTTTTGCACCTATTAATACATAAACGATTCCCTGATGATTATTATTGAAACAAAGAAATGGGGATGGGAATTGGGATTACCGCGGAACCTTGGATTACGAGCATAATCCCTTCCAGGAGAACGCTCATAATCCAAAGTACTCGCATATCAAAGAGAATTTCCCCATTAAAGTCAATGGGGCCAGATTCTCATAGAATCGGCGGCGGCGTAGTGTAAGCCATTTACACCACGCCACCGCAACTTACTGGAGCAAGTGCCGTATTCTCCAAGCACTTGCTTCGTAATTTGCGGCGGCGTAGTGTAAATGGCCCGGCGTATGGCCGCGTAATTCAAAGGGGGCGGCTTGTATTCAAATTAAGCGCGCCGATCGAACTGCGCATGCGCCGGGCGGAAAAATAGCCCAGTGCGCATGCTCCAGCTCACGACGGAAAACGTCAATGACGCCGACGTGAGCGTCATTGACGTAAAGTCGTATTCGCAGACGACTTAGTAAAACGACGTAACCGACGGAAAAAGACGACGCTGACCCGATGCTATACTTAACATGGCATATGGCGGACTGGCGTAAGGTTACCCCTCATATAGCAGGATCGTGACCCATTGTTGGTGTCAGTGGCAAGATCAGTGGCAAGATCGTGACCCATTGTTGGTGTCAGTGGCAAGATCGGTGACCCATTGTTGGTGTCAGTGGCAAGATCAGTGGCAAGATCGGTGACCCATTGTTGGTGTCATTGGCAAGATCGGTGACCCATTGCTGGTGTCAGTGGCAAGATCGGTGACCCATTGTTGGTGTCAGTGGCAAGATCAGTGGCAAGATCAGTGACTCATTGTTGGTGTCAATGGCAAGATCGGTGACTCATTGCTGGTGGCAGGAATTATGCCCCATTGTTGGTGTCAGTGGCCGGAATTATGCAAGATTGGTGACCCATTGTTGGTGTCATTGGCAAGATCGGTGACCCATTGCTGGTGTCAGTGGCAAGATCGGTGACCCAGGAATTATGCAAGATTGGTGACCCATTGTTGGTGTCATTGGCAAGATCGGTGACCCATTGCTGGTGTCAGTGGCAAGATTGGTGACCCATTGTTGGTGTCATTGGCAAGATCGGTGACCCATTGCTGGTGTCAGTGGCAAGATTGGTGACCCATTGTTGGTGTCAGTGGCAAGATCGGTGACCCATTGTTGGTGTCATTGGCAAGATCAGTGACTCATTGTTGGTGTCAATGGCAAGATCGGTGACTCATTGCTGGTGGCAGGAATTATGCCCCATTGTTGGTGTCAGTGGCAGGAATTATGCAAGATTGGTGACCCATTGTTGGTGTCATTGGCAAGATCGGTGACCCATTGTTGGTGTCATTGGCAAGATCGGTGACCCATTGCTGGTGTCATTGGCAAGATCGGTGACCCATTGTTGGTGTCAGTGCCAAGATCAGTGGCAAGATCGGTGACCCATTGTTGGTGTCAGTGGTAAGATCAGTGGCAAGATCGGTGACCCATTGCTGGTGTCAGTGGCAAGATCGTGACCCATTGTTGGTGTCAATGGTAAGATCGGTGACCCATTGTTGGTGTCAGTGGCAAGATCAGTGGCAAGATCGGTGACCCATTGTTGGTGTCATTGGCAAGATCAGTGACTCATTGTTGGTGTCAATGGCAAGATCGGTGGACCCATTGTTGGTGTCAGTGGCAAGATCGGTGACCCATTGTTGGTGTCAGTGGCAAGATCAGTGGCAAGATCGGTGACCCATTGCTGGTGTCAGTGGCAAGATCGTGACCCATTGCTGGTGTCAGTGGCAAGATCAGTGGCAAGATCGGTGACCCATTGTTGGTGTCATTGGCAAGATCGGTGACCCATTGTTGGTGTCATTGGCAAGATCGGTGACCCATTGCTGGTGTCATTGGCAAGATCGGTGACCCATTGTTGGTGTCATTGGCAAGATCAGTGACTCATTGTTGGTGGCAGGAATTATGCCCCATTGTTGGTGTCAGTGGCAGGAATTATGCCTCAAGAGCAGGATAAAGACAAACAAAGGGCCGTATCTGGCCACAGCGTCGCAGTTTGGAAACCATTGTTTTAGACCAATAGGATTTCTAGATTCCAAAAAAAAAAGATAACATTGTGTAGATATAGGAGATACAAAACAAAGATGTATGAGGTGATCTTCATATATAGAACAACTATTTACCAAAGGAGGTATCATCCCAACACATTACCAAAGCACCAAAAGGAAAATAATGGGACTTTACATATGCCTCTAATAGTAAACCTTGATCTAGGTATTTTTTGCATTGTTATTATTATTATTATTATTATTATTATTATAATTATTTAATATATATATTTTTTTTCTTTAACAAGTACTTTTTTTAGTTACTATTGGAGGTACAATGAATGTGCCCTTTATTTTGTATGATATTTTGTGTGTTGATTTGTCGGCAGGGCTGGACTGGGACAAAAATTTGGCGGCTGGACAACTCCCCCCCCCCCCCCCGGCCCCCCAAGCCCCCTCTCCCCCTTCACTAGCCACTAGCCGTTCTAATTTATTAGAGTAAAACAGCTGGTACTGGTACTCTTATAGGCAGTACCAGTAGGGCTATAAGCTAGACATTATTTCTCCCGGGGCAAAGAATCAGTTTGGTGCCCCCCCCCCTTATGGGACAAGATTAGGCAGAAGTGAGAAACCCCCAGGCCATAGCTGTTGAGTCAGCTGTCTGTCCCCTCCCCCGTGCTCCTCTGTCGTCGTCCCTGCTCCTCTGGTCCTCCCCTTGCTTCTTTGTTCCCCCCCGGTGAGCACTGCGGGGAGGGAGAGGATGTGAGCGCTGTGGGAAGGGAGAGACAGAGGAGCGGAGGGGGCAGAGATCCGCTGTCACTGAAGCCGGCCCACTGAGCCATCGGCCCACCGGGAAACTCCCTGTAGTTCCAATGGCCAGTCCATCCCTGTTTGTCGGGATGACACAAAAAAAAATTGTTAAATAATAATGTATAGTACATCATAAAGAGCATATGCATAGGGAATCTAACGTTGGTCTTGTTTTTATCCCTTTTCTGCAGGGTTTATATTCCACCCAACTGAATATGTGGCTCATCTTGATCCTTCTAAGCTTTGCCACTTCTGCCTCCTGCCAAACTCACCCCCCACCCACCTACTCCTGCCGACCTGCCAAGAAACCAGAATGCGATGAACTCGATTTTGTCCCCGGGCACAATCTTCTTGGTCAAGGCTTTGATATTGTGACCATGAAGCAGACCAGGGCTCACCTGCTGGATCTCCAGAAGTATTCTACTGAGGACAAAAACTGCTCGGTCTGTCACAACCCATATATGGGCATGACTTGGCAAAAGCTTCCCCTGGCAATGGTGGGCTGGAGGCCGAAGTCAATCTGCTCTAAGAAGATTAACAGTAAGATCTCCCAATCTTCTACGTCGCTGGCCGAGGATTCTGCATCTGGGGTGAAGAATGACTGGAAAGCTGGTCTAGAGCTCGGCCCTAACGAGGTGACCGCCAACCTGGTAATGGCTGGTTCCCAGTCAGAAGCGGCAAAGTTTGGTGAGAGTAAGACCAGCAAAGACCGGTACAGCTTCATCAAGCACCATCTGAGCTGTGTCTATTACAGGTACGTCTTCAACTGTAATAAATTATAGTTAAAAAAAAACAGAAAAGTCAAAAGTCACTCCATTCACTACTTTGAAAGACCTCTTCACTGGCTGCAATTTCTTTTTTCTTCCAACAAAACAGATTTTGCTCATTTGATCAGAACAGCAATGAGTTACCTAGTCAGTCGCTCAACTGTCCCATTACCTATTAACCAGTTTGTCTCTAGATTAACCACTTGCCGACCAGCCTCCGTCGGCTTCTTAAATATATCCCCCAGGCAGCCCGCGCCACCTGCTTTGTGAAAATGATCGCTGGTGTTCTGTCAATTTCTCCAACCTGTCAGAAACTCCAACCACGCTACTTCCATTTTTTTTTAAAAAAACCTTAGTAATCAAAAAATGTTGACGAATTGGTGGTTAGACACAACACCGGCAACCGAATAGAGTCTGGGCAGTTTTGACAGCACAGCGGCTAACGAGGACAAAGTTGCCGCCGCCTCAGAGGCGGCCATTTTGTTGGCTGGTGTGGGGGCCCGAGTAAGAATCTCCTTTTATAATATCCTGCAGCGGACTCTATTTGGTTGCCAGTGTTGTGTCCAACCAGCAATTTGTCAAAAACTCTAATTACTGCTGGTTACAAGAAACCGGAAGTTAAGCGGTTGGATTTTTTTGACAAGTTGGAGAACTTGACAGAACACGGGCTATACAGCTGCTGCATCACTTTCACTTTGAAGCCGCTGTCTTGTCACATTCCGCTCCCCATCACAGATTGCTCTGGAAGTGACGTTTCGTCGCCGCCATCTTGCTATACCCCACACCATTGCACAGTAATGATAGAGTGAGAAGGGGTCAAGCGGACATCTTGTTACACCCACCGGAGTTTTAGATTTCATAGTTATTTTCAACACAAAACGGAGCTTATGCGCTTAAATACAGTATTTGGAAATCCGACGGACTGTTTACATGTTACATTTTTAAAGCAGCAGCAAACCTGCTGACCTTACATGGTTGCTAATGTGACCGAACACCTCTGATTTTCACATTTAACATGTAAACAGTCCGTCGGATTTACAAACACTGGCCCAGATTCACGTAGAGCGGCGTATCTTTGAGCGGGCGTAGCGCAGCTCATATGCTCTACGCCGACGTAACACAGAGAGGCAAGTACAGTATTCACAAAGAACTTGCTCCCTAAGTTACGGCGGCGTAGCGTAAATGGGCCGCCTAATTCAAAGTAGGCTGGTAGTGGGCGTGTTGTATTAAAATGAATAGTGACCCCATGTAAATGAAGCGCCGTTCGTTCACGTAATCACGAATCACGTCGAATTTACGCCCTAAGATACGACGGCTCAACGACGTGAACGTAACCTACGCCCACCCCAATTCACGTACGACTTACGTAAACGACGTAAAATCCGACGGCTGTTCCGTCGTCCATACCTTTGCATTGGCTGCGCCACCTATAGAGGTGTTTTATCTTTACGCCGGACGTAAGCCTTACGTAAACGGCGTAGCTTACTGCGACGGGCGCAAGTACTTTCGTGAATCGGCGTATCTCGCTCATTTACATATTCGACGCGTAAATCAATGGAAGCGCCCCTATCGGCCAGCGTAAATATGCACCCAGTGTAGGAGACTTACGCCGGTCGTAGGAAGCCAAAATTCAGGCGTATCTCATTACAAGAACACGGCGCATCCATTGACTTACGCAGCGTATATAAAGATACGTCGGCGTAAGTCTTTGTGAATCCGGCTAACTGTATTTAAGCATATAAGCTCTGTTTTGTCTTGAAAAAACCTATGAAATCTAAAACTCTGGTGGGTGTAACAAGATGTTCGCTTGCCCCCTTCACGCTCTATCATTACTGTGCAATGGTGTGGGGTGTAGCAAGATGGCGGCGACGAAACGTCACTTCCGGAGAAATCTGTGATGAGGAGCGGAATGTGACACTACAGCGGGAGCTGGCTGAAGAAAACCTGCACAAGCTACTGCAGGGGTCTCCAAACTACGGCCCTCCAGTTGTTTAGGAACTACGGGGGTAATCCACAAAGATCCGGCGTAACTTAATTTTTTCCATTTAAGTTACACTGCCTTAAAATTTCTACCTAAGTGCCCGATCCACAAAGCACTTACCTAGAAATTTTGGGCTGTGTAACTTAAATTCCGCCGGCGCAAGGCGTTCCTATTTTCATGGGGGCGATTCCCATTTAAATTAGGCGCGCTCCCGCGCCGGCCGTACTGCACATGTTTGTGACGTCATTTTCCCGACGTGCATAGCACAAAATTACGTTACGCCGAGCTTTGTGGATTGCGACGGGTCAATAAAGTTGCGTCGGGAAAAAAAAAGATACGGCGCAAAAAAAAAAATTCAAATCAAAAAAAAATTTGCGTCGCTGGACAGAAGGGTCTGTCTTTACAAGGTGTAAACAGTTTACACTTTGTAAAAGCAGCCCTAATTTTGCGTTCTCCGTAAGTGCTAATTTGCATACCCGAGGCGGCAATCCGACACGAAATGCCCCCAGCGGCGGATGCGGTACTGCATCCTAAGATCCGGCAGTGTAAGTCCCTTACACATGTCGGATCTTCTGTCTAACTATGGAAAACTGATTCTGTGGATCAGTTCCATAGTTAGAAACAGGGATACGACGGCGTAACAGCACTTACGCCGGCGTATCCCTTTTGAGGATCTGGCCCTACAATTCCCAGCATGCCTAGTCATGTCCGTGAATGTCAGAGTTTTACAATGCCTCATGGGACGTGTAGTTTCGCACCAGCTGGAGGGCCATAGTTTGGAGACTCCTGTCAGCTAAGCCATTAGATTGTGATTAAAGTGGACATGAGTACTATGTCCAAAGAACTGAACTACGTAAAGCAGATATAGCCGAATAATGCCCTCTCCATAAAAAGCACACTTCATTTTTTTATTTTTGAAAATCTTTCTAAATGTGTCCCTTTACCAGCTTCCGGCTTTCAAAGCTCATTCTACCGATGAGCAAAGATCTAAAACGGGCCTTGGAGTCTCTGCCACCGACTTATGATGCCACCACTAAAGCTCAATACCGACGACTAATTAGCATCTACGGCACTCATTATATCAACCAAGCAGATGTAGGAGGCCAAGTGGTGGAGGTCAACGCCATCAAGACCTGTCAAGTCACCATGGATGGCATGCCAATGGAGGAGCTGAAGGATTGTCTTAACATGGAGGCCTCGGTTTCTGTCACTGGGAAAAGTGAATCGAATGCCACAGCTCGCACCTGCGAGAAACTAAAGCAAACATCCAACAGGGGGGAGAGTTTCCATCAGAAGTTCAATGAGAGGAGTTGGGAGGTGAGTTGTACAACAGGAATACGTTGGTTGGCATATACTGTATATTTAAATATATATATATATATATATATATATATATATATATATATACACATGCAGGGATGGACTGGCCATTGGGACTACCGGGAGTTTTCCGGTGGGCCGATGGCTCAGTGGGCCGGCTTCAGTGACAGTGGCCTGGGAGTTTCTCACTGCCTAATCTTGTCCCATAAGGGGGGCACCAAACGGATTCTTTGCCCCTGGTGAAATAATGTCTAGCTTCCCCACTGGTACTACCTATAAGAGTACCAGTACCAGCCGTTCTACTCTAATAAAGTAGAACGGCTAGTGGCTAGTGAAGGGGGAGAGGGGGCTTGGGTGGCCGGGGGGGGTACGGGAGTTGTCCGGCCGCTGTGGGAGAGACCTGTCAAAGTGGGCCAGTCTGGATGAAGTCCAGGGCCAAATTTTTGTCCCAGTCCAGCCCTGCACACATGCTATATATTGTTTTTTGTATGGTTATGATACATATTATTAGGGTTTTATCTATTTAACCACTAGAGGGCCGCGCTATAGACGAAAGACGTCCACAGCGCGGCTCTCAAGTGCCGAGTGGACGTCTTTAGACGTCCTGTTGTTGTGATTCCCCGTGCGCGCCGCTGGGGGCGCGCATCGGGGAAACATCGTGCCCGGCGCATCGCTCGGCAAGCCGATGCGAGTGCCTGGCGGCCGTGATGTCCGCCAGTTACCCGCGATCGTCGGTGACACAGCAGAGACGTGGAGCTCTGTGTGTAATGATGGGGTGTAAACACAGAGCTCCACGTGCTGTCAGGGGGAGAGGAGACCGATGCTGTGTCCCTATACATAGGGACACAGCATGGGTCACCTCCCCCAGTCAGTCCCCTCCCCCCACACAGTAAGAACACAATGAGGGAATACATTTAACCCCTTCCTCACCCCCTAGTGCTAACCCCTTCACTGCCAGTCACATTTATACAGTAATTAGTGCATTTTTATAGCACTGATCGCTGTATAAATGTAAATGGTCCCAAAATTTTGTCAAAAATGTCCAAAACGTCTGTCGCAATATCGCAGGCCTGACAAAAAAATCGCAAATCGCAGCCATTACTAGTAAAAAAAAAAAAAAAAATCATAAATCTATCCCCTATTTTGTAGGCGCTATAACTTTTGCGCAAACAAATCAATATACGCTTATTGCGTTTTTTTTAACAAAAATATGTAGAAGAATACGTATCGGCCTAAACCGAGGGAAATTTTTATTTTTTTTAAAAAAAATTGGGATATTATTATAACAAAAAGTAAAATATATTGTGTTTTTTTTTCAAAATGTTCTGTTTTTTTATGTTTATAGCCCAAAAAATAAAAATCGCAGAGGTGATCAAATACCACCAAAAGAAAGCTCTATTTGTGGGGAAAAAAATGATAAAAATATATTTTGGGTACAGTGTTGTATGACCGCGCAATTGTCATTCAAAATGTGTCAGTGCTGAAAGCTGAAAATTGGTCTGGGCACGAAGGGGGTTTAAGTGCCCAGTAATGAAGTGGTTAAATACATTTCTTGTGGCATCCCTTTGCTCCTCAACTGGCCAGGCTTAGTATCCCACTAACTAACTAGAATGAGACGTCATAGACCTATGAGCCTGTGAAGAACGAAGGAGACAATGGGGGAGATTTACTAAAACTGGTGCCCACAGAGTCTGGTACAGCTGTGCATACCGTGCTTCCCCCGAAAATAAGACCGGGTCTTATATTAATTTTGGCTGCGGAAAATTCACTAGGGCTTATTTTCAGGGTGTGTCTTATTTATTAACGGTATGTACAATAATCTACATTTATTCAAATACAGTCATGTCATCTTCTTCTGGAAAAAAAAAATACCCTAATCCCTTAGAGCAGAGGTGTCAAACTCAATTTAATCGGGGGGCCGCATCAGCACTATGATTGCCCTCAAAATGGCCGGTTGTATCTGTAAGATTAGATGTCCAGCGCATCCCTTCCCCCTTTACATTAGATGTCAAGAGCCACCCCACCATCAGAAGTTGAGTCCCCCACTCTCCCTTACATCACAGTGCATCCCCTTTCCTTATGCAGGTGCTGGGAAGAAGCTGGATGCATTGCTTGAAAACAGAAAGTAAGGGTCTGGAGGGCTCGAGCTCTCGTGCAGCTGCAGTAGAGGTGCGAGGGCCACATGAAATGGTCTGGAGGGCCTTATTCGGCCCGCGGGCCTTGTGTTTGACACCTGTGCCTTAAAGCATGATAGACAGCACAGTGCTTGCGCTCTTTGTTATACAAGAGAATGTCTTATTGACAAAAAAACAAAATAATATTTCTTCATGAATTTTAGGCAAGAGGAGGAAAGATCACATTTGAACAGCTCTCTTTTGACGTTAAGAATGGAGAAGGTGCGACCTCTTTCAAGACCTGGATGGAAAGCCTAAAGACTGACCCCGATATCGTATCCTACTCTCTGGAGCCCATCCACCACCTGGTTGAAGACAACAGACCTCAGAGAGAGAGCCTACAGGAAGCCATCAGTGATTACATCTTGGAGAAGGCCCTGAGTAAGAACTGCTCTTGCCCATCGGGTTCACAGCCGAGTCCCGGTAGAAAGTGCAACTGCGTTTGTCCTGATGGTCAAGGCAAAAATATAAACTGTTGCCCCTTAAAAAGAGGACTTGCCAAAGTGGTGGTCACTGTAAAAAAGGGCTCAGACCTTTGGGGGGACTACACCTCGAAGACTGATGCCTATGTAGTAATAAGCGTTGGACCAAATTCTACTCGAACACCGACCAAATGGAACAATGATAATCCAATCTGGAACACACGGTTTGACCTCGGAGTTTTGGAACTTAGTCTAGGGCTTAGCTTGAAGGTGGAGGTTTGGGATGAGGATAATAAGTATGATGATGACCTGCTTGGAAAATGTGAAAAACCAGTCAACAATGGAGTGAGGGAGGAGATTTGTTACTTTCAATATGGCAGTGTGGCTTTTAACGTGACTGTACAATGCCTCCCCCACCTGACTGGGCCCCTCTGTAGAAACTATGCTTCTTCCGCCAGTGTCATGACCTTGCAGTAATACTTTCATGACCTGTCTGTCTCTTACCTTGTCTGTGTATCAGCCTTAGGGCTTGCTCTCTCACACCTGCATGGTTAAGTAATCTTCCCTCAGTGTGGCTCCACCCTCGCCTCAACAGGAACCACTATTTAACACCATGCTCTCCAAGACGGCCTTGCCGTGCAATATTGTGTGTTTGGTTTCCTGTTTGCCGTGTGCTCTACGTTTGTCTCTGTTACCAATCTTCGCGTGTTCCCGACCATCCCTGCTTGCTTGTGACCCTGACCTTTGGCGCGTTCTCGACTATCCCTGTCTGCTTGTGACCCTTGACCTTTTGCTTGTTCACTGTTTATCCTTGTCTGCTTGTCGCCCCGACCTTTAGCTTATCCTCCTATAACCTACCCTGATCGTGAGCTGGAAGACCCTGGGGGCCGCGACCTGGAGTCAGCTGCAGCGAAGTCCATCCTCACCACTAGAGACTCTGGTGAACACTCGTTGGCTCTAATGCCGCGTACACACGATCATTTTTCGGCATGAAAAAAACGTTGTTTAAAATGATGGTGTGTGGGCTACACATACTTTTTCAGGTTCTGAAAAACGACCAAAAAAAAATTGGTCGATGTTGTTTTTCGGGTTGTAAAAAATGATCGTATGTGGGCTAAAACGACGCAAAAAACCTGCGCATGCTCAGAAGCAAGTTATGAGACGGGATCGCTCGTTCCGGTAAAACTACCGTTCATAATGGAGTAAGCACATTCATCACGCTGTAACAGACAAAAAAGCGCGAATCGTCTTTTACTAACACGGAATCAGCTAAAGCAGCCCAAAGGCGAATGGAACTTCCCCTTTATAGTGCCGTCGTACGTGTTGTACGTCACTTTGCTAAATAATTTTTTAAAAACGATGGTGTGTGGGCAACGTCATTTTAATGATGAAGCTGGTAAAACGTTTTTTTTTGGACATGCTGAAAAACGACGTTTTGTTTTTCATGCTGAAAAATGATCGTGTGTACGCGGCATTAGACTCTGTGCCTCGGGGAATCTTACGTTCTAGCTCCCTGTGGGGTCCGTGTTGGCATCCTATGGCATCCTATGCATTAAGGTGAAAAAACACCTTGCACTGTCCGGCCCCCCAGCCCCCCGGGGGGGGGGGCGATCCCGCGTGGCTCTCCAATGCTTCTCAGCTCTTCATTGGATAGATTGATAGCAGCGCAGCCATTGGCTTCTGCTGCTGTCAATCAAATCCAATGACGCAGGTGCCAGGGGCGGGGGCCAGGGGCCGAGTCATAGACTTGGCAGCTATGGATGCCGACTGTATGACACGGGAGCGCGCCCGCAAGGTAACCCGCTCGGGAGAGAGATTTTCCAGAGGGGGTTATCTATTGTGGGGAGGAGCCGAGAGAGCCGCCGTGGGACCCCAGAACAGGAGGATCGGGGCCACTCTGCGTTTTTTAAAGTGAACCTTTATGGGCCCAGTTTCAGCAGACATGTTCGGTCGTGTGTAGGCCCGAGCGGACAGGATTCCAGCATACATTTGCCCGCCGGGCCTTTTCCCAGCGGGCAAATATTTCTGGACTTGTTTTAAAACAGCCCGCTGGAATCCTGCCCGCTCGGACATGTGCGGTCGTCTGTACAGACCTACCGTACATGTCCGAGCGCCCACCATCCCTCGCATGCGTCGAATGACTTTGACGCATACGTGGAAGCATTGAACTGGCAGGGCCGCCCACGTCGCCGCGTCATCGTCGCGGCGACGGCGCGGACACGCCCCGCGTATTGTTTACGCGCGGATTTCTGTATGATGGTGAGTACAGCCACCATACAGACATGTACGGTGAAAACGGTCCGGCTTCATCGTACATGTATGCTCGTCTGTACGCGACCTTAGTGTCACTTTAAGAGGACCGGAGCGACATCATGACGTCACTTCCAGGTTTGGCCCTATGTAAACAAGACCATTTTTTTTTTTAAACATTAGAACAATGTTGTTGTTTTTTTAATAAAACATTGTAGAGGAGAGAAGTGGGGTCTTATTGACCCCAGATCTCTCCATAAAGAGGACCTGTCACTGCTTATTTCTATCACATGAGATGTTTACGTTCCTTGTGATAGGAATAAAAGTGATCAAAACATTCTTTTTAAGAGCCGGTTCACACTGCGGCGGCACGGCTTCGGGGGCGACTCTGCAAGTCGTCCTGAAGACGACTTCACAGGCGATTAGCAAAATGACTTCTGTATAGAAGTCAATGCAAATCGCTCCCGAGTCGCCCCCGAAGTCGTACAAGAACCTTTTTCTACGTTGGAGCGACATGCGTCGCTCCTATTAGGACGGTTCTATTGCATAGAACGGGACGCGACTCGTCAGGCGGCTGAGTCGCCCCAGTGTGAACCGGCTCTAAATGGAGAGTGTAAAAATAAACAAAAATAATTTTGGATTGTGGATTATGTGTGTACTGTTCACACCGTAATTCTTTAATGAAAAAGCTAATAAAACTGTTAAAAAAAATAAAAAAGTAACTAAAATATAATAAAAACATTTTTTAAAGCGCCCCTGTCCCGCCATCTTGCACGCAGTGTTAAACGCATATGTAGGTCCCGCCCACATATGGAAACAGTGTTCAAACCACACATGTGAGGTGTAACTGCGAAACGCCAGAGTGAGAGCAATAATTCTAGCGCTAGACCTTTTCTGTAGGAATTTCTAAGGTGTCGCCTATGTAGATTTTTAAGTACCATGGTTTGCCGCCATTCCATTTTGAAAGCATGACATGTTGGGTATCTATTTACTTGGCCTACCATCATCTTTCATATTTTCCAAAACAATTGGCTTATATATTGGGGCAGGTTAAGGTACCTGCGCGCCTAGTTACGGCGGCGCAGCGTATTGTATTCACGCTACGCCGTTGCAACTTACAGGAGCAAGTGCAGTATTCACAAAGCACTTGCTCCGTAAGTTGTGGCGGCGTAGCGTAAATGGGGCCGGCGTAAGCCCGCGTAATTCAAATGTGGAGGGGGGGGGCGTGTTTTATGCTAATGTGTGATGACCTGACGCGATTGACGTGTTTTACGAACGGCGCATGCGCCGCCCGTGTACATATCCCAGTGTGCATTGCTCTCAAGTACGCCGCAACGACGTATTGGTTTCGACGTGAACGTAAATTACGTCCAGCCCTATTCGCGAACGACTTACGCAAACAACGTAAAAAATTCAAATTTCGAAGCGGGAACGACGTCCATACTTAACATTGGCTGCGCCTCCTAATAGCAGGAGCAACGTTACGCCGAAAAAGCCTTACGCAAACGACGTAAAAAACTACCGCCGGGCGCACGTACGTTCGTGAATCGACGTAACTAGGTAATTTGCATACTCTACGCTGAAAACAACGGAAGCGCCCCTAGCGGTCAGCGTAATATTGCACACAATTATACGCCGCCGCATTCAAGTTACGTCGGCGGAGGAAGCCTATTTTTTTCGCGTATCTGCCTTTGAGAATCGGCGTAACGATACGCCGGCGCAGATTTCAAATTACAGCGGCGTATCTGGAGATATACGCCGCCGTAAAAGCTACCTGAATCTGCCCCATTGTGTTTTTTTTTTAGTTTGTTTTTTATTCACGAAAGTGTATTTTTTCCAAAAGAATTGCATTTGGAAAACCGCTGCGCAAATACAGCGTGACATAAAAAATTACGATTGCCATTTTATTCTCTAGGGCAGTGTTTCTCAACTCCAGTCCTCGGGGCGCACCAACAGGTCATGTTTTCAGGATTTCCCTCAGATCAAACTGCTGTGGTAATTACTAAGGCAGTGAAACTGATAAAATCACCTGTGCACAATAATGGAAAGCCTGAAAACAAGACCTGTTGGTGCGCCCCGAGGACTGGAGTTGAGAAACACTGCTCTAGGGTCTCTGCTAAAAAAATAAATAAAATGTTTTGGGGGTTCTAAGTAATTTTCTAGCAAACTAGTTTACACACACAGCTCCCGGTTCTCGCTCTGTAACGAGCAATCGCGGGTGCCCGGCGGTGATCGCGCCTGCCGGGCACTCGCATCGGCACCAGGGGCAAGCAGGGGGCACGCGCGCGCCCCAAGTGGCTGCAATGCAATGTGATTTTGCACAGCCGAGCCGACCTGCCGCCGTAAAACTACGGTGGGCGGTCGGCAAGCGGTTAAAGGGGATAAGAAGGAGCTAGTTATTAATTTCAGCAATAAAAGGATTTACTGACCATCTAAACTAATTACTGAATTTTTATATTTTTTCCAACAGCAGGGCCCTAGAATTGATTGGCTTTTCTTTTTAGATGCTTTGTTATTGTTATTGTGCTTTTGCTTTGCTTGTTTGATATTTAAATTTATTTTGGTCTTCCTTTTTTCATTATTTAGCCAGCTATTAACAACTTAACCCCCGGACCATACTGCTGGTCAGAGACCAGAGCACTTTTTGCGATTCGGCACTGCGTCGCTTTAACCACAATTGCGCGGTCGTGCGACGTGGCTCCCAAACAAAATTGGCGTCCCTTTTCCCCCACAAATAGAGCTTTCTTTTGGCGGTATTTGATCCCCTCTGCGGTTTTTATTTTTTGCGCTATAAACAAAAATAAAGCGACAATTTTGAAAAAAAATTATATTTTTTAATTGCTATAATAAATATCCCCCAAAAATATATAAAAAAAAAAATTTTTTTCCTCAGTTTAGGCCGATACGTATTCTTCTACATATTTTTCTAAAAAAAAAAAAATCGCAATAAACGTTTGTAGTGGCTACGGGCTCTCGCGCAGGGGAGCCGACCTGCAGTCGGCTGGTCGGCAAGTAGTTAATAAAACATTAGATATGAATAATTTGCAGGTCTCAATTTCATGTGTTGACTTGTTTGTCCTTATCTGCTTTGCTAAAAAAACAAAAAAAAAACCTAAAAAAACAAAATAAGAAAAACGCAATTTTATCGAGCTCAGTAGCTCAGGCTAACATTTAAACACCCAAAGCAAATAAATCAGAGCAGTTGAAGTAGAACTGTGGCCAGGCGATGGATATTAACCCCTTGCGGACTGCCCACCGTAGCTATATTGGAGCAGGGCGGCTGCTCTGTGCCAGATAGATAGAGAGAGAGAGAGATAGTCTGAAGGTAAACAGCTGCCGAGCTCTCTGTTTAGTGCTCTGTGTATTAAATGTTTATTTGTAAAAGTAGGATTTTGTATCATGAAATGAAAATGTTATAATGAAAAGTCTCCATTGAATCTGAAGCTATCGATGTATCTGAACACCAGACACACGTACTTGTATCACATGTGGACGGACTTTCCTGCTTTGCCAATGAAAAATGATTTAAGTATAAAATGTAAACTAAAAATAAAACTGCTTGTGCAACATAAAGGCGTATTTCTTCTGTGTGTCTGATGTGATTGTATGATAGAAATGACTAACCCCCCTTTACAGTTGTCTTCATGTAGGAACAGGTAGAGAGGAGAGATATACGGCGCCACCATGTGTCTGTGACCACTCAACGTGGTGGAGCTAAGGTGACCACATTTCCCAACTGCCATTCAGGGACACCCTCCGCCCCCCAGCCACAGTGCCCCGACTTGTCACCTGACCTGCTCCAATCAGGTTCAATTTGCTCACCTTCTAAGCTGGACTGGTCTGGTGGGCGGTTGAGTGCCAGTCTTTGTTCCCTGAGCCAGGCTGGGGAGCCCCTTTCAGGCAAGTCAGGCGGCTCGGGCCGCGGTCGGGAGGAGGAGAAGTCGGGCAATGCGCTGTGGGAGTCGGGACAGGCAGCCGAACCGTGGATCTAAGCCAGCCAGCACTGCAGAATGCTGCTGCCCGCCAGGAGGTCACTGAAGCCTGAAAGAGTCAGGAGGTGCTGCTGCCGCGGTTCGGAAAGGAGAGGAGGTGGGTGAACACGGAGCGCAGGGTAGCACTGGGTAAAAGCCTTGCTCCTCTCTGGCTCGCTCTGAGACTCTGCGAATGTGACGTCACTGGTTGCTGGATGCCAGGCGGGGCTGCCCTAGCAACCAGTTTGGCAATTGTCTATTAGGGTGGCTGTGTGTCCTCATTTCATTCCGGGACACTGCATTGTCCCGGAATGAAGGTGCCCGGGACAGGGGACACAAATGCGAATTGCGGGACAATCCCGGGCAATCCGGGACACGTGGGCACCCTAGGTGGAGCCCAACATTTATTATGTTTTTTTTTTTTAACCTTGTCAGGTTTAGCGCTGGGGGCTCCCCTAGTGGTTTCCCCTCATTTCCTGTTCTGTGGACAACTTTTGCCAGGCAAGAAGTAAATCTGCAACAGGAAGCCAGAAATAAAAAGCCATAAAAATAGAGAAAGAGATTTTTTTTTGTTCGCTAGAGCAAGGGAGGGATATAATCACCAGTCAGTTTTTTTTTCCCGCCATCTTTGTCCCATTGGGGAGATTTATCTTCACTTCCTGTCCCATAGCAAAAAACAGGAAGTGAGAGAAAATCCCCACAAATAAAAAAAGAATCCATTGGGGCTCCCCAGGTCACCAGAACTAGTGTCCCCATTGGAAGATTTCCCTTCTGTTACTGTTCAGGGGACAATCCAAAATGTGGGATTTTCTTTTATTTCAATTGGAATGGTAAACAGGACAAATAGAGAGGGTGAATCTCCCTAATGGGGACACAGAAAACAATAAAAACTGACAGGGGTTCCAATCCCTCTCCACTCTGGGGCCTCTCTTACTCCCCAACAATGATAATGAACAGTTTAATACAGGCAGTAATACATAATTCAATGGGTTACATATATACACATACACAATAGCGCCCAATTATAGGGCCCAATGGATCCCTAACCTAATTATTCATGGTTTCATCCAATGGGGAGTAGATATAAACACCCATGGAACCAATCATCTATGGTAGTAGTCATACAATGGTTAGAATGAGCATAGCAAAGCACACAGCATCACACCCCATGGGATGAAATAATGAATGTTTAGGTTAGGGATCCATTGTGCCCTATAATATGATTGTGGAGTCCCGGGAGGGGGGTTTTTGGTGAACGGAATTCAGGTCAAATCCACTTTAAACCCAAGAAATGTTAAGGGCATGGGTGTAGCATCAGGGGTTGCAGGGGTTGCAATTGTGACCCCCACCCCTAGCTCCAGGGGGCCCACAGCTCTGCTCCCTGCTGTCATATTACATTTGATTTTGTCAGGTCGCCTGTGGCCAGATGACAAGTGCACCCCGTTGGAGTCAGGGGTGCACCACAAGATAGTGAACCCTATAGCAGACTGCTGCGGATGGACAACAGAGTATATATAGGGAGAGGTACACTGGGGCACAAACAGGGACCCTACGGGAAGCTTGAGCCCAAGATTCCCCAGGGCGCAGAGTCTAAGATCCAGCTGGTATTCACCAGAGCCTCTAGTGGTGAGGATGGCCTTCGCTGCAACTGGATCCAGGTCATGGCCCCCGGAGTCCCCTAGGTCACGCTCCGTAGGGAGAGAGGGGAAGCAGCCACTCAGGACACAAGAGATAGTGAGGGATAAGCTGAGATCGGGGCAACAAGCAGATGAGGATAACCAAGGGACAGGCCAAGGGTCAGGGTCACAGGCAAACGGGAGTAGTCGGAGACAAGCCAAAACCGGTACACAGAGTTAACGTAGAACACGGCAACCAGGAACACAATGCTAACAAACAACGTTGATCAGCAAAGCAGATCTGCAGTGAACTGGTTAATATAGAGTTCATGGGATGGCCTGGGGTGGAGCCATACAGGGAGGAGAGATGATAAAGGCAGCCAGATAAGAGAGTCTGGCAGACATACTACATATCCATGTCAGATTTTCTCCAAACAATCCCAGAGCTGGAGTCCAGCTTTGATCCACTTTGTGTCACCCAGGGCCCAAGCCAAGTTCTATAATACAGTAATAATCACCTTTCAGTGGTTTGCCTTCTCCCCAGTCCACACCCTTCCTCTGCTCTTATTGGCTGGGGTCATGTCATTACTAGGATGGGGGGGGGAGGTGAGGTCATGTCATTAATAGGATGGAGGGAGGAAGGGACAAGGTCATGTGATTTACTAGGATAGGGGCCGAGGTCATGTGATTACTAGGATGGGGGGCAAGGTCATGTGATTACTAGTATGGGGGGCGAGGTCACTTGATTACTAGTATGGGGGGCGAGGTCATGTGATTACTAGTATGGGGGACGAGGTCATGTGATTACTAGGATGGGGGGCAAGGTCATGTGATTACTAGGATAGGGGGCAAGGTCATGTGATTACTAGGATGGGGGCGAGGTCATGTGATTACTAGGATGGGGGCAAGGTCATGTGATTACTAGTATGGGGGCCGAGGTCATGTGATTACTAGTATGGGGGCGAGGTCATGTGATTACTAGGATGGGGGCAAGGTCATGTGATTACTAGTATGGGGGGCGGGGTCATGTGATTACTAGGATGGGGGGGCGAGGTCATGTGATTACTAGGATGGGGGGCGAGGTCATGTGATTACTAGTATGGGGGGCGAGGTCATGTGATTACTAGGATGGGGGCCGAGGTCATGTGATTACTAGGATGGGGGCCGAGGTCATGTGATTACTAGTATGGGGGGCGAGGTCATGTGATTACTAGGATAGGGGGCAAGGTCATGTGATTACTAGGATAGGGGGCGAGGTCATGTGATTACTAGGATGGGGGCGAGGTCATGTGATTACTAGGATGGGGGCAAGGTCATGTGATTACTAGTATGGGGGCCGAGGTCATGTGATTACTAGTATGGGGGCGAGGTCATGTGATTACTAGGATGGGGCAAGGTCATGTGATTACTAGTATGGGGGGCGGGGTCATGTGATTACTAGGATGGGGGGGCGAGGTCATGTGATTACTAGGATGGGGGCAAGGTCATGTGATTACTAGTATGGGGGCCGAGGTCATGTGATTACTAGTATGGGGGGCGAGGTCATGTGATTACTAGTATGGGGGACGAGGTCATGTGATTACTAGCATGGGGGGCAAGGTCATGTGATTACTAGGATAGGGGGCAAGGTCATGTGATTACTAGGATAGGGGGCAAGGTCATGTGATTACTAGGATGGGGGCGAGGTCATGTGATTACTAGGATGGGGAGCGAGGTCATGTGATTACTAGGATGGGGGGCGAGGTCATGTGATTACTAGTATGGGGGGCGAGGTCATGTGATTACTAGGATGGGGGGCGAGGTCATGTGATTACTAGGATGGGGGGCGAGGTCATGTGATTACTAGGATAGGGGGCAAGGTCATGTGATTACTAGGATAGGGGGCAAGGTCATGTGATTACTAGGATAGGGGGCAAGGTCATGTGATTACTAGGATAGGGGGCGAGGTCATGTGATTACTAGTATGGGGGCAAGGTCATGTGATTACTAGGATGGGGGCAAGGTCATGTGATTACTAGTATGGGGGCCAAGGTCATGTGATTACTAGTATGGGGGCGAGGTCATGTGATTACTAGGATGGGGGCAAGGTCATGTGATTACTAGTATGGGGGGCGGGGTCATGTGATTACTAGGATGGGGGGGCGAGGTCATGTGATTACTAGGATGGGGGCAAGGTCATGTGATTATTGTATGGGGGCCGAGGTCATGTGATTACTTGTATGGGGGGCGAGGTCATGTGATTACTAGTATGGGGGACGAGGTCATGTGATTACTAGCATGGGGGGCAAGGTCATGTGATTACTAGGATAGGGGGCAAGGTCATGTGATTACTAGGATAGGGGGCAAGGTCATGTGATTACTAGGATGGGGGCGAGGTCATGTGATTACTAGGATGGGGAGCGAGGTCATGTGATTACTAGGATGGGGGGCGAGGTCATGTGATTACTAGTATGGGGGCGAGGTCATGTGATTACTAGGATGGGGGGCGAGGTCATGTGATTACTAGGATGGGGGGCGAGGTCATGTGATTACTAGGATGGGGGGCGAGGTCATGTGATTACTAGTATGGGGGGCGAGGTCATGTGATTACTAGGATGGGGGGCGAGGTCATGTGATTACTAGGATGGGGGGCGAGGTCATGTGATTACTAGGATAGGGGGCAAGGTCATGTGATTACTAGGATAGGGGGCAAGGTCATGTGATTACTAGGATGGGGGCGAGGTCATGTGATTACTAGGATGGGGGCAAGGTCATGTGATTACTAGTATGGGGGCAAGGTCATGTGATTACTAGTATGGGGGCAAGGTCATGTGATTACTAGGATGGGGGCAAGGTCATGTGATTACTAGTATGGGGGGCGGGGTCATGTGATTACTAGGATGGGTGGGCGAGGTCATGTGATTACTAGGATGGGGGCAAGGTCATGTGATTACTAGTATGGGGGCCGAGGTCATGTGATTACTAGTATGGGGGAGAGGTCATGTGATGACTAGGATGGGGGCAAGGTCATGTGATTACTAGGATAGGGGGTGAGGTCATGTGATTACTAGGATGGGGGGCGAGGTCATGTGATTACTAGGATGGGGGCAAGGTCATGTGATTACTAGTATGGGGGGCGAGGTCATGTGATGACTAGGATGGGGGCAAGGTCATGTGATTACTAGGATGGGGGCAAGGTCATGTGATTACTAGTATGGGGGAGAGGTCATGTGATGACTAGGATGGGGGCAAGGTCATGTGATTACTAGGATAGGGGGCGAGGTCATGTGATTACTAGGATGGGGGGCGAGGTCATGTGATTACTAGGATGGGGGACGAGGTCATGTGATTACTAGGATGGTTATTACAAAATATTTTGAATTACCCTCTCAATATGTACATACATCTCTGAAAAATAACTCTTTAGCCACTCTGAGTATCTTGGCGCATAATGGGAGTATCTTGGTGCGCAGTGGAAGGGACGGGTAGTAGTGCGGGGCCCCAGGACAACTTTTGCATCAGGGACCACAAACTTTAAGCTACGCCTCTGGTTAAGGGCAGTGAAGACATGGAGACATATGCCATTCTATGTTGTTGCAGAGTTTGCAGCAGCCAATGCTGCCCTGAAGACCATCCATGATGATCCCAGGGATTGTGACCGTGCGGAGACTGGGGGGAAGGAGAAGGGCAGGTCAGTATAGGAATCAGGTAGGTCAGTGTAGTGGTCAGTATAGCAATCAGGTAGGTCAGTGTAGTGGTCAGTATAGGAATCAGGTAGGTCAGTGTAGTGGTCAGTATAGGAATCAAGTAGGTCAGTGTAGTGGTCAGTATAGGAATCAGGTAGGTCAGTGTAGTGGTCAGTATAGGAATCAGGCAGGTCAGTGTAGTGGTCAGTATAGGAATCAGGTAGGTCAGTGTAGTGGTCAGTATAGGAATCAGGCAGGTCAGTGTAGTGGTCAGTATAGGAATCAGGCAGGTCAGTGTAGTGGTCAGTATAGGAATCAGGCAGGTCAGTGTAGTGGTCAGTATAGCAATCAGGTAGGTCAGTGTAGTGGTCAGTATAGCAATCGGGTAGGTCAGTGTAGTGGTCAGTATAGCAATCAGGTAGGTCAGTGTAGTGGTCAGTATAGCAATCAGATAGGTCAGTTTAGTGGTCAGTATAGCAATCAGGTAGGTCAGTGTAGTGGTCAGTATAGCAATCAGGTAGGTCAGTGTAGTGGTCAGTATAGCAATCAGGTAGGTCAGTGTAGTGGTCAGTATAGCAATCAGATAGGTCAGTTTAGTGGTCAGTATAGGAATCAGATAGGTCAGTGTAGTGGGCAGTGCAGGAATCAGGTGGGTTAGTATAGTGATCTGGTAGATCGATGTAGGAGTCAGGTTGGTCAGTACTACTGTACTAGTGGAAGTTAGGGGGGCCGCAAATCTCTCGCCCTGTCCCTGTGCAGAGTCCATACATACAGAATAAGAACAGATACCGAGAATTACACCCGACATACATACAGAATAAGAACAGATACCGAGAATTACACCCGACATACATACATAATAAGAACAGGGTGTTGGAGGTTTTGTATCACAGAAGGCTGATTTGTTCCACACTTCAGAAGGTGAGAAGATGTGCCCCCCCCCCCCCCCACACACACACAGACACATATAACCCATCATAGACTCCTCCAGTCCTCCAGTGTGCTCAGCACTGAGATCATATCTGATAACTGACATCCAGAACCTCCACATTGGGTAAGTCCTTCTGTCCTCCTACTCACACCTATTAGTGACCATTGGGGATGAGATTTGGGTTTCTACCATGGGGGGTTGGAGGTGGACCCTGCCTGTTCAAGGTTTGTTTTCCCGGCAGAGCAATGCTCTAATACAGCCGTTCACATTTCTTGTAACCTAATGCACTGAAAAGGACACAGTACTATGGCTGGTGGGCTTATATGGGCCAATAACGGGGGTTCTGTTAGACCCCTTTTCACACTGAGCCACCCATAGCGTCGGTGGTAAAAACGCCGCTATTTTTACCGCCGACGCTATGGGCGCATTTCGGCCGCTAGCGGGGCACTTTTAACCCCCGCTAGCGGCCGAGAAAGGGTTAAAAATGCCCGCAATGCGCCGCTAAAGCAGTATAGCCGCGCTGTCCTATCGATTTCAATGGGCAGGAGAGGTGTAACAATGTAACAATATAAAATAAAAAGAAAAAAGTAACATAATTATATATAGTAAATCATAAAGAGCATATCAATAGGGAATCTAACTTTGGTCTTTTTTTTATCCCCTTTCTGCAGGGTTTATATTCCACCCAACTGAATATGTGGCTCCTCTTAGTTCTTCTAAGCTTTGCCACTTCTGCCTCCTGCCAAACTCACCCCCCACTCACCTACGACTGCCAACCTGCCAAGAAACCACAATGCGAAGAACTCGATTTTGTTCCGGGGCACAATCTTCTTGGTAAAGGTTTTGATATAGTGACCATGAAGCAGACCAGTGGTCATCTGCTGGATCTCCAGAAGTTTTCATCAGAGGATGAAACCTGCACTGTCTGTCACAACCCATATATGGGCATGACTTGGCAAAAGCTGCCCCTTGCAACGGTGGACTGGAGGCCCCAGTCATTCTGCTCTAAAAATATCAACAGTGAGCTCTCCCAATCTTCTACATCGCTGGCCGAGGAAGCTGCATCCGAGGTGAAAAATGACTGGAAAGCTGGTCTAGAGTTGTGCCCTCACGAGGTGACCGCCAACCTGGTAATGGCTGGTTCTCAGTCAGAAGTAGCAAAGTTTGGTGAGAGTAAGACCAGCAAAGATCGTTACACCTTCATCAAGCACCATCTGAGTTGTGTCTATTACAGGTACGTCTTCAACTGTAAGATACACTATATTGTCAAAAGTATTGGGACACCTGCCTTTACACGCACATGAACTTTAATGGCATCCCAGATAGTTCAATATTGAGTTGACCCAACCGCTACAACAGCTTCAACTCTTCTGGAAAGGCTGCACATGAGGTTTAGGAGTGTGCCTATGGGAATGTTTGACCATTCTTCCAGAAGCGCATTTGTGAGGTCAGGCACTGATGGTGGACGAGAAGGCCTGGCTTGCAGTCTTCGCTCTAATTCATCCCAAAGGTGTTCTATTGAAGTGCAGGTCAGTCAAGTTCCTCCACCCCAAACTCATCCATGTCTTCATGGACCTTGCTTTGGGCACTGGTCCAAATCCTTTGGTGGAGTGGGGGATTATGGTGTGGGGGTTAACTTTCAGGGGTTGGGCTTGGCCCCCTTAGTGCCAGTGAAGGGAACTCTTAAGGCGTCAGCATACCAAGACATTTTGGACAATTTAATTCTCCCAACTTTGTGGTAACAGTTTGGGGACGGCCCCTTCCTGTTCCAACATAACTGCGCACCAGTGCTCAAAGCAAGGTCCATAAAGACATGGAAGAATGCTCAAACATTCTAACAATCGTGGAACAAATTCAGGCAAAGATTCGTCCCTGAAATAGAGAACAGGGAACGCACAGCGACCTGCGGCCCATTTAGGTGTAAACCGAGCCTAAACCTTGTGGACAGCCTTCCCAGAAGAGTTGAAGCTGCTATATTGAACCCTACGGACTAAGACTGGGATGCACGTTAAAAGGGATGCCGTGCGGTTAAAGGCAGGTGTCCCAATACTTTTGACAATATAGCGTATATTATGATTATAAAACCAGTAAAAGTCATGACTTTAAAAAGTTCCTCCATTCCAAAATGATTTTGCTTCCAATAAAACAGATTTTATCAATTTGATCAGTACAGCGAGACACTCAACTGTCCCAGCACCTATTAACCACTTCAGCCCCGGACCATTTTGCTGGTCAAAGACCAGGCCACTTTTTGCGATTCGGCACTGCGTCGCTTTAACTGACAACTGCGCGGTCGTGCGACGTGACTCCCAAACAAACTTAACGTCCTTTTTTTTCCCCTCAAATAGAGCTTTCTTTTGGTGCCATTTGATCACCTCTGCGTTTTTTTTTTTTTTTGCGCTATAAACAAAAATAGAGCAACAATTTTGAAAAAAAAATGCAATGTAGGGGACAGGGGCGTTTTAATTCTCTTTTTTATTATTGTTTTATTTTTTACTTAATTTTTTTTATTTTTACACTTATTTTTTATTTTTTGATCACATTTATTCCTATTACAAGGAATGTAAACATCCCTTGTAATAGGACTGGTATGTGACAGGTCCTCTTTATGGAGAGATGCGGGGTCAATAAGATCTTGCATCTCTCCTCCAGGCTGCAAAGCATGAGATTGTAAAAAGAAATTCACTGATCTCATGCTTACTAGCCGCAATCGCGGCTTTGTTTACTTCTGAGAACCCAGGTGTGACATCATCACATCCCGGGCCTCCGACGGTCATCTGGCCACCAGTCATCTCTATGCTTCCCATCCGGCGCTAGATGATTCTTTCTCTGGTCCCCTGATGGCACTGGAGAGCCCAGATGAGCACCATATGGAAGTGGGAGGGGAGGATGTCCCCTCCCACCACCTATAAGAACGATCAAGCGGCGGAACTATCGTTATGATCGTTCTTATCGTGCACAGAATCACCGGCACGAAAGAATGATATCTGAATGATGCCTCTAGCTGCACCCATCATTCAGATATCCCCCCGCAAAGCCCAGGACGTCATATGACATCCACCCAGGATGGGAGATCCCATCTGTGGACGTGAAATGACCCTGGGGGCGGGAAATTAAGTGGTTAATAAACATTGTGGACATGATCCAAAATGCCATCTCCATACAAGGCAACGGAATACTCCTGATAGAAGTGTTAAAACGAAAAATTTTAATTTTTGTAACTTTCTCAATTTGTCCCATTACCAGCTTCCGACTTTCAGACCCTCCTCTACTGAGCAAGGGTCTAAGCCGGGCCTTGGAGTCTCTGCCACCGACTTATGAAGCCAGCACTAAAGCAAACTACAGACGTCTAATTAGCACCTACGGCACTCATTTTATCAGCCAAGCAGATGTAGGAGGCCAAGTGGTGGAGGTCAACGCCATCAAGACCTGTCAAGTCACCATGGATGGCATACCAATGGAAGAGTTAAAGGATTGTCTTAACATTGAGGCTTCAGTTGTAGTCAATGGGAAAAGTGAAGCAAATGCCAAAGCCGGCGCCTGCGAGGAACTAAGGCAAAAATTCAACAGGGGGAAGCGTTTCCATGAGACGTTCGATGAGATGAGTTGGGAGGTGAGTTGTACAACAGCAATATGTATAGTTGGCATATACTTATATATATATATTCTTGTGTCATCCCTTTGCTCCTCAACTGGCTAGGCTTAGTATCCCACTAAGACGGGACATCATAGACACACAAGACTGGGAAGAATGAAGGAGACGATGGGGGAGATTTGCTAAAACTGGTGCACTTGTTCCGAAAAATTTTCGACAAAATTAGACAAATTAGTTAATTAGGAAATATTTGAATTAACGAAAACCCTGTTTAACAAATTCTTCCCAAATTTAGAAAATTGGAAAAATCCTAAAATTCGAAAAAAAAAATCTGAAAATTACAAAAAAATGAGAATCTGAAATTAAAAATCCTAAATTCTAAAATTCTAAAATCCGAGAACGAAAAAAATATAAGAACGAAAATCTGAAAACCCGAAAATCCAAAATAATAACTAACAATAATAAGTATTACTATTAAATTATAAGTATTGGAATTTCCTTTCAAATTTGGCTGTTAGTGAAATTTGTTAAACAGGGTTTTGTTAATTCAAATATTTCCTAATTAACGAATTTGTCTAATTTTGTCGAAAAACGAATTCGGAACAAAATGAATTGCACATGTCTAACAAATTTCACTAACAGCCAAATTTGAAAGGAAATTCCAACACTTATAATTTAATAGTAATACTTATTATTATTATTAGTTAGTTAGTTAGTTAGTTATTATTTTGGATTTTCGGGTTTTCAGATTTTCGGGTTTTCAAATTTTCATTCTTGGATTTTAGAATTTTCGAATTTAGGATTTTTCATTTCAGATTCTCATTTTTTGTAATTTTCAGATTTAAAAATTTAGGATTTTTTTTTCGAATTTAAGGATCTTTGGATTTTTCCAATTTTCAAAATTTGGGAAAAATTTGTTAAACAGGGTTTTCGTTAATTCAAATATTTCCTAATTAACAAATTTGTCTAATTTTGTCGAAAAATTGTCGGAACAAAACAAATTGCACATGTCTACCAGACTCTGTGTGCACCAGTTTTAGCAAATCTCCCCCATCGTCTCCTTCATTCTTCACAGTCTTGTGTGTCTATGATGTCCCGTCTTAGTTAGTGGGATACTAAGCCTAGCCAGTTGAGGAGCAAAGGGATGACGAATACGAATTTATCCGAAGTTACGAATTATCCAAAATAACGAATGCCACATCTAAACAAAATAAATAATAATAATAATAAATACATTTTTATTATTATTATTAATTTGTTACGTTCCATTAGTTTAGATGCGGATTTAGTTATTTCAAATAATTCTTAACTTCAGATAATTTCGTATTCGTTACGTTCACTAACAGCCAAATTTAAAAAGGAAATTCCAATACCTATAATTTAATAGTTAGTTATTATTAGTTAGTGAGTTATTATTTAGGATTTTGGAATTTTCAGATTTCAAATTTTCGTTCTTATTTTGGGATTTTTGTTCTTTCTAATTTTCAGAATTTCGTTCTTATTTTCGGTTTTTCGAATTGTCAAATTTTTGGAATTTCGGGAAATTTCTGAATTTGGAATTTTTGGATTTTTGGAATTTCAGATTTCCGCTCGTATTTTTGGATTTTTGTTCTTTCAAATTTTTGGATTTTTCATTCCTATTTTCTGAATTTTTCTAACTTTCAGATTTTCGATTTTTTGCATTTTGGAATTTCGGATTTTTACGAATGTATTCAAAATAATGAATTTCAACCATAACGAATGACCCGAAAAAATTCCCTAGTAGAGTATACCACCCATGAAGCAACAAGGTGGAAGCAATACAATTGTTCCGGCAGGGAGGCAGCAGGCTGTAACTCTTTGTTATGCAGTGGAACCTCGGATTGCGAGTAACGCGTTTCGCAATACGAGCACTGTATTTAAAAAAATCCTAACTCAATTTGCGAGTGTTGTCTCGCAAAATGAGCAGGATTCAGGCCAAAGTGGTGTGTATCATTTGGCCTGAGGTGGGGGGGGGGGGGGGGCGCCGGAGCCGAATGGAAATTCCCGGAAAGACTCAAAAAGACACGGAAATACTCCATTCTAGAGCCTTTCCGAGGTTTGCCGAGGTAAGCCAAGCTGTCCTCGGGCCTTTTCTGCCATCTGAGGCTCTCCGGCGCCCTCCACCTCTGGCCACATGCGGTATTGCATGCCATTGAAGTATTATTTTCATTTCCATTGACTTCAATTGGGAAATTCGGTTTGATATGCGAGTGCTTTGGATTACGAGTATTCTCCTGGAACGGATTATCCTCGTAATCCGAGGTTCCACTGTACATGACTTTCTGACAATAAACAAAATAATGTTTCTTCATGAATTTTAGATAAAAGGAGGGAAGATTACCTATAAGCAGCTCTCCTCTGATGTAAAGAATGGAGAAGGTTCAGCCTCTTTCAATGCCTGGATGGAAAGCCTAAAGACTGACCCCGATATCGTATCCTACTCTCTGGAGCCCATCCACCACCTGGTTGAAGCCAACAGACCTCAGAGAGAGAGCCTACAGGAAGCCATCAGTGATTACATCTTGGAGAAGGCCCTGAGTAAGAGCTGCTCTTGCCCATCGGGTTCCCAGCCGAGTCCCGGTAGAAAGTGCCAATGCGTTTGTCATGGTGGTCAAGGCAAAAACATAAACTGTTGTCCCTTAAAAAGAGGTCTTGCCAAAGTGGTGGTCACTCTACAAAGTGCCTCAAACCTTTGGGGGGACCGCGGCTCGAGGGCTGATACCTATGTAAAAATAAGTGCTGGGCCGAGTTCTGCTCAGACAGAGACCATATGGAACAACGATAATCCAAAATGGAACACAACGATTGACCTCGGAGTTTTGGAACTCAGTCCAGGGCTTAGCGTGAAGGTGGAGGTTTGGGATGAGGATAATAAATATGATGATGACCTCCTTGGAAAATGTGAAAAAACAATCAACAGTGGTGTGAAGGAGGAGGTTTGTTACTTTGACTATGGTAGTGTGACTTTTACAGTGAGTTTGCAATGCCCCCCCCCACCTGACTGGACCCCTTTGTAAGGACTATGCTCCTTCCACCAGTTAGACACGTCTTCTATAGTCCAACCTCTTATTTAAAGTGGTTGTAAAATCAGAAGATTTTTTTTATCTTAAAGGGGTTGTAAAGGTTTGTTTTTGTTTATTTTCTAAATAGGTTCCTTTAACTGCTTCAGCCCCGGACCATTTGGCTGGCCAAAGACCAGGCCAGTTTTTGCGATTCGGCACTGCGTCGCTTTAACTGAAAATTGCGCGGTCGTGCGACGTGGCACCCAAACAAAATTGACGTCCTTTTTTTCCCCACAAATAGAGCTTTCTTTTGGTGGTATTGGATCACCTCTGCGGCTTTTATTTTTTGCGCTATAAACAAAAATAGAGCGACAATTTTGAAAAAAAAACAACTATTTTTACATTTTTGCTATAATAAATATCCCCCAAAAAAATATATATATATATATATATAAAAAAATTCCTTAGTTTAGGCCGATACGTATTCTTCTACATATTTTTGGTAAAAAAAAATCGCAATAAGCGTTTATCGATTGGTTTGCGCAAAATTTATAGCGTTTACAAAATAGGGGATAGTTTTATTAATATTTTTTTTTTACTACTAATGGCGGCGATCAGCGATTTTTTTTCGTGACTGCAACATTATGGCGGACACATCGGACAATTTTGACACATTTTTGGGACCACTGTCATTTTCATTGTCATTATGTTGGTCCCTTGCTTACGAATATTATCATAAGTGCAATGTGCACGAGCATGCGCAAGTATCCACACTGGCCTCTTAGTGGTGAAGATCCGGTTTACCTTACAGAGACATCGCAGGATCCAGGATTCTGCAATGCAATCCCAAGTGTGGCTCGGGGGTTACCGCTGATGGCAATGAACATTAACTCCGAGCCACACTCTGGATAACCGCTAGGGAGTTTAAAGGCTGATTTATAGCTTTTTAGGAATATGTAAATAATCGTATGTACCTGATCACAGATACACATTACTCTTTCTCTATAGGAATGGCCTATATTGAGTTTTATTCAGAGAGAGATAGTCTGAAGGTAAACGGCTGCTGTGCTCCCTCTTTAGTACTCTGTGTATTAATATTTTTTTTGCAAAACTAGGATTTTGTACCATGAAATGAAAATTATATAATGAAAGGTCTCCATTGAATCTGAAGCTTTAAATGTATCTTAACACCAGACACAAGTAACTGTATCACAAGGATGAAGATTCTTTGGAAGATCATCATTTCTCTTACTTGCTTTGCCAATGAAAAATGATTTAAGTATAAAATGTTAACTTAAATAAAACTGCTTGTGCAACATAAAGGCGTCTTCCTTCTGTGTGTCTGATGTGAGTGAATGATAGTGTAGCGCACCCCCTAAGGTGCTAAAAGCGAACTGGCATACCCCACCATACAGAGAGAACAGTCCGTGAATTTGTTTTTATGTTTTATTGAGGGATAATCACCTGGTGTCAGGAGCGAGTATGGAGATCGAGATGCTAAGAGGGCTCCCCTTGCGGCTGAGTGCAGCGCGACCCTGGAGTTGGGAACAGGAAGCGCGGTGCCCACAGAAGCAAAAGAGGGCTCCCCTTGCGGCTGAGTGCAGCGCGACCCTGGAGTTGGGAACAGGAAGCGCGGTGCCCACAGAAGCACGGTTGGCCAGGTGCTTGCTTGCAGTCTGATGAGCTCAGCCACAATCAATGACACCCCTGGCCAGCTCGGGGGGCCCCAAGCAGTTGCTTGCTTTGCCTGTCTTGTTCCGACGGGCCTGGATGTGCCACGTCCCCATTAGTTGAAGATTATAGTGAAAGGATAGGCACTGTGATACACAAAAAATATGAATAAAAATATTTTATTAACAATTTCATTAAAATAAGCACAACCACACAAAGACTATTAAAAAAAAAAAAACTTCCCAAAAACCCTGGCGATTGCTCTTCTGAACGCCAATCTTCCTAAGATGTCTAAATCCACACGCAAACTGATACACTTCATGTTGCTGGGTGCTAAGCTGACAATAGCGAAAGCATGGAAACTACCCAGGGTCTCCCTTTTGGCCACCAAACACAAAATCTTGTGGATTATGTAAGGCCTCGTACACACGACAGAGTTTCTCGGCAGAATTCGGCGAGAAACTCGGTCAGAGCCGGATTCTGCCGAGAAACTCTGTCGTCTTTTGGCCCGATGGAGCTGCCGAGGAACTCGTCGAGAAAATAGAGAACATGTTCTCTATTTTCTCGTTGTTCTATGGGAGAAGGCGGCCCGCCGAGCTCCTCGGCGGCTTCATCCCTGAACTCGCCGAGGAACTCGACGTGTTTGGCACGTCGAGTTCCTCGGCCGTGTGTACGAGGCCTCACAGGATAAACTCACAAGCATCCTCTGAGACAAAACCAATGAATTTGAAGCCACTTGGGAACCCTGGGTCATATATATGGGCATAGCCCTCATACCTGGGATACAAGACTACCACTCTCTCTCTCTCCTCTTTTCATGCTTTCTTCTACCCCTTCCCTCTTACATCATACACTCAACACCTTCTCTTCATACCAAGGGTACCTGCGGTATTACCACCTCTGAGA
The DNA here is from genome assembly GCF_905171775.1 of Rana temporaria. Classification (NCBI taxonomy): domain Eukaryota; kingdom Metazoa; phylum Chordata; class Amphibia; order Anura; family Ranidae; genus Rana; species Rana temporaria. The sequence goes on from NC_053494.1 coordinate 7,602,670, forward strand.
GGACTATACAGCAGGTCCACACCTAAAGGGACATGAGGCCTCAGCTCCGACGCTTCCTCCCCAGCAGCCTTGGTTGTCGGCAGGGGCGTTGCTAGGTGGCAAAAAGGCCAGGGGCTTCAGCCCAAAGTCCAAGGCCGGAACCAGGGGGGGGGGGGGGAATTAGTGGTGTTGTATGTGGCGTAGCGTTTTTTTGGGGCTGGGCGGTGGGGTTGTGTGACTTACCAGTGCCCATCAATTCTGACCACTGACCTGCCTGACCTACCTGCACTGACCTATATGCACTGACCTACCTGCACTGAGCTACCTGCACTGACCTACCTGCACTGACCTATCTGACCTACATACACTGACCAGTGTCCTGCATGACCTTAACACACACTGACCTACTGACAATGGAATAGATACACACACTGACTTACCTGAGCTCAGCCGTGGTGTGCGGTCACAGCAGGGAGCAGGCAGTCAGTCACTTGTCACTGTCAGAGAGGAGAGGAGCTGCCGAGGAGGAGGAGAGGAGCTGCCATGCCGAGGAGGAGGAGAGGAGCTGCCATGCCGAGGAGGAGGAGAGGAGCTGTCATGCCGAGAAGAAGAGGGAGGAGAGCCACCCGCCCGAGCAGGGATATTGTTTGGCGGCTGCATTTGAAATTCCCGCCTTCTGGAGACTCTGCAGGCTATGATGGACCCACGTCACACGTCCCATGGTCCTCCTGGCATTGGCGCTTAAGGCTTGAGAAGGCGGGACCTATGGCACTCGGCCCCAGCCGCACTCGGCCGAACTCGGCTCCAGCTGCACTCGGCCACAGCCGCACTCGGCCACAGCCACACTCGGCCAAAGCCACGATCAGATTGGTCCCGGGCCCCGGCGCTCGGGGCCAACAATACAATGCATCGTTCAATAGACTCTGGGCTTTTTCGGGGTCCCATTCGGGGATCCAGCCCCCCATCATTAGAAGGTGTACAGGAAGTGAGGATTTCTCAGAAGAAATAAGGACATTTAAATCATCAAATGGAAGGATGAGGTAAGTGAAGGAGGACGGCACTAAGGTAAAGGAAGATATTTAGGGGGAACAAAAATGTACCTTTATAACCCCTTTAATTTGCATTTAATTTTAATGGTTTAAAGAATGTCAGGCAAAATGGTCGGCCCTCACGCATGTTCACTTCATCAAATCTGGCCCTCTTTGAGAAAAGTTTGGACACCCCTGGTCTAAACACACTTGATCCCCAATATAGGGGTGATCTAATCCTTCAAAATATGGTCAACAGTCTTCACATTCAAAGTGCACCTCGATGATGGTTTCTCCCTTGCATGCCAAACTACCATATTATAAAAGACAGTGCAGCGCTATGTAGTCCATATATCACAGTATCTAAAAAAACATCCGTGTGTTCTTCAGTGGTGATACATAGGTGTAACATGCAGGTGATAACGTGAGTGATGAGGGACCTCCACCAGGGGTAAAAATTGTCCGCTCACCCTACACTATGGCCCTTAGACCCCTTTCACACTGGGGCGTTTTTCAGGCGCCTTAGCGTTAAAAAAAGTGCCTGTAAAACGCCTGAAAGAAACCCCAGTGCTTTCACATTGAGGCTCTGCGCTGGCAGGGCATCAAAAAAAGTCCTGCAAGCAGCTTCTTTGCAGCGCTTTAGGAGCATTGAATACACAGCCCCTAAAGCGCCCTTCCCATTGAGAGATGCTTTTTTTAACGCCAAAAGCGCCTGAGAAATGCCCCAGTGTAAAAGGGGTCTTAGCGACGCTTTCCCAGCGTTTTTCGGGCGCAGGCAGTGTGAAAGGGCTCTGAAGGCACTCAGGCTTTCACATTGGGTTTGCAGATGAGGCTTCTTTAAGGTGCTTTACAGGCTTTTTTTAACGCTAAAGCGCCTGAAAAACCCAAGAAAAACACCCCAGTGTAAAAGGGGCCTTATGGTACACCTTGAGTGCGATTAGTCTGCCAACTGGGTGGACCCCCCTTTACTTTTTTCCCCGCATCTTTCTCTTTCTCTCTCCTTGACTCCATCTCTGTATTCTTTGTTTTCATTGCTTTTCTTTTCACGCAGCGTGCACCAATTCTTTTGACTGATGCACTTGCCTTGTCATTTGGACAGCTAGTCCGGACCCAGCCTCGTTTATGGATTCCTAATGGGTATGTTGTCTGTTTGGTTTGTTTTTTTGTTTTTTATGTTTTGTTTTTAGCATTCGGTTAGTCAGGTTCCTTAATTTTTTTGGAACTTTTTGACACCATAGTGTTGATGCGTGAATAAGTGATTGTGTAATGAGCCATGGAACATGTACTGAGAAGCCGCAATGTGAATGGTGTTTATGAATATCTATTTACACTGTGACTCTGTAACTTAATGTTTGAAAGCTTAATAACTTTATACTTTCAAAAAAGGAATAAAAGTTCACTCTTCATTATGAACCACTCTCATACCCCTGAAAAGCTTAAGTACACACAGGGTGTGTTTTGCAAGAAAATATGCAAATTTGCGTATATTGCATATGGCAGGATTTTTGGGTGGGATAAATAGAGCATCTGGGTATTTCATTTGCTAAAACGATGCTTTTAACTTTTTTTTTTTAAATGTAACATCCTGTTTTCTTTCTCCACATTTGTATTGAAATGGTAAAATTTTACCCCTATCTAGATCATTATTACTTCAAATAATTACCCAATCTCAGGCCATAACAAGTAAGCATGTAACAGGCAACTTGCCGCTAATCCTTGTATTCCTCCGTGACGTCACCTTGCTCCTCCCCGCGCGTATCGTCACCGATCAAGTGACTTCATCAGGCTGGCTCGGCTGGCACATTTGCATGCAATGTTACAAGCATTTTACTTGTGGGTGCAATATTGTTTTTGCTATTAAAGTGTCTGATATTTTACTTAATACACTCTGAGGGGGAGATTCTCATAGTATGGTGCAAAAATGGGCGGGCGTAACGTATCTCATTTACGTTAGGCCGCCGCAAGTTTTTCAGGCAAGTGCTTTATTCACAAAGCACTTGCCTGTAAAGTTGCGGCGGCGTAGCGTAAAACACCCGGCGGAATTCAAATTCGGCGGGTAGGGAGCGTGTTTCATTTAAATGAAGCGCGTCCCCGCGCCGAACAAACTCTCTCTCTCTCTATATATATATATATATATATATATAGAGAGAGAGAGAGAGAGAGAAAGACAGAGAGAAAGAGAGAGAGAGAAAGACAGAGAGAAAGAGAGAGAGAGAGAGAGAGAGATAGAGAGAGAAAGAGAGAAAGAAAAAGAAAGAAAGAGATAGTGAGAGAGTGAGTGAGAGAAAGAAAAAGAGAGAAAGAAAGAGAGAGAAAGAAAGAAAGAAAGAGAGAGAGAGAAAGAAAGAGAAAGAGAGAAAAAGAAAGAGATAGAAAGAGAAAGAGAGAGAGAAAGAGAAAGATATATATATATATATATATATATATATATAGAGAGAGAGAGAGAGAGAGAGAGAGATAGAGAGAGAAAGGAAGAGATATATAGAGAGAGAAAGAGAGAGAAAGACAGCAAGAAAGAGAGAGAGACAGAAAAAGAGAGAAAGAAAGTAAGAAAGAGAGAGTGAGTGAGAGACAGAAAAAGAGAGAGAGAAAGAAAGAAAAAGAGAGAGAGAAAGGGAGAGGAAGAAAGAAAGAGAGAGCGAGAGAGACAGAGAGAGAAAGATAGAGAGAGAGAGAGAGAGAAAGAAAAGACGAGAAAGAGAGAGAGAGAGAAAGAAAAGACGAGAAAGAGAGAGAGAGAGAGAGAGAGAGAAAATAAGGGAAAGAGAGAGAGAGAAAGAAAGAAAAAGAGAGAGAGAAAGAGAGAGGAAGAGAGAAAGAAAGAAAAAGAGAGAAAGAGAGAGAGAGAGAAAGATAGAGCGAGAAAGAGAGAAAGAAAGAAAGAAAGAAAGAGAGAGACAGAGAGAGAGAGAGAGAGAAAGAAAAGACGAGAAAGAGAGAGAGAAAATAAGGGAAAGAGAGAGCGAGAAAGAGAGAATGAAAGAAAGAAAGAAAGAAAGAAAGAAAGAAAGAACCCCTATACCAAATAAAAAGTGTAGATTAGGGGGAGAATGTTTTTGCACCACACATGTCGAGGTGAGAGCAATAATTCTAGGGCTGTAATTTGTGGTTACCTTTAAACTGATAACTTATAAAGGCTTTTAAAGTGTCAAGTATGGACACTTTTAGATACGATGGTTGCCATTTCACAGGCATGCACTATTTTAAATCTTGACACATTTACTTGGTATAACATCTGTAATATTCTTACAAAAATATATATATTGTATTTGCACTAAAAAAAAAAAAATTCTGTACAATTATGCATTTGATTAATAGATGCACAAATATCATGCTACAATAAAATTGCAACTGCCACCAATTTATTCTTCATGATCTCTGCTTTCACATAATATATAATCTTTTTGGAAACAATGCAGAAACTGTATATACACAGTATCTCAAAAAAGTGAGTACACCCCTCACACTTTTGTAAATATTTTCTTGTATCTTTTCATGTGACAACACTGAAGAAATGACACTTTGTATCTACAATGTTGTGTAGTGAGTGTACAGCTTGTATAACAGTGTACATTTTCTGTCCCCTCAAAATAACTCAACACACAGCCATTAATGTCTAAACCGCTGGCAACAAAAGTGAGGACACCCCTAAGTGAAAATGTGCAAATTGGGCCCAATTAGCCATTTTCCCTCCCCCCGGTGTCATGTGACTCGTTAGTGTTACAAGGTCTCAGGTGTGAATGGGGAGCAGGTGTGTTAAATTTGGTGTTATCGCTCTCACTCTCTCATACTGGTCACTGGAAGGACAACATGACACCTCGTGGCAAAGAACTCTCTGAGGATCTGAAAAAAAGAATTGTTGCTCTACATAAAGATGGCCTAGGCTATAAGAAGATTGTCAAGACCCTGAAACTGATCTGCAGCACGGGGGCCAAGACCATCCAGCGGTATAACAGGACAGGTTCCACTCAGAACAGGCCTCGCCATGGTCCACCAAAGAAGTTGCGTCATATCCAGAGGTTGTCTTTGGGAAATAGACATATGAGTGCTGCCAGCATCGCTGCAGAGATTGAAGGGGTGGGGGGTCAGCATGTCAGTACTCAGACCATACGCCGCACGCTGCATCAAATTGGTCTGGATGGCTGTCATCCCAAAAGGAAGCCTCTTCTAAAGATGATGCACAAGAAAGAGCCGCAAACAGTTTGCTGAAGACAAGCAGACTGAAGTCATGGAACCATGTCCTGTGGTCTGATGAGACCAAGATAAACTTATTTGGTTCAGATGGTGACAAGCGTGTGTGGCGGCAACCAGGTGAGGAGTGCAAAGTGTGTCTTGCATACAGTCAAGCATGGTGGTGGGAGGGTCATGGTCTGGGGCTGCATGAGTGCTGCCGGCACTGGGGGGGCTACAGATCATTGAGGGGACCATGAATGCCAACATGAACTGTGACATACTGAAGCAGAGCATGATCCCCTCCCTTCAGAGACTGGGCCGCAGGGCAGTATTCCAACATGATAATGACCCCAAACACACCTCCAAGACCACCACTGCCTTGCTAAAGAAGCTGAGGGTAAAGGTGATGGACTGGCCAAGCATGTCTCCAGACCTAAACCCTATTGATCATCTGTGGGACATCCTCAAACGGAAGGTGGAGGAGCGCAAGGTCTCTAACATCCACCAGCTCTGTGATGTCATCATGGAGGAGGGGAAGAGGACTCCATTAGGCAACCTTTGAAGCTCTGGTGAACTTCATGCCCAAGAGGGTTAAGGCAGTGCTGGAAAATAATGGCGGCCACACAAAATATTGACACTTTGGACCCAATTTGGACATTTTCACTTAGGGGTGTACTCACTTTTGTTGCCAGCAGTTTACTTGCCCATCTAAGTTGCGGAGGCGTAACGTAAAGAGGTTACCTTACGCCCACACAAAGTTACGCCAAACGACGAGAATCTGGCCCTATAACTTTTGCACAAACCAATCAATACAGGCTTATTGCAATTTTTATTACCAAAAATATGTAGAAGAATGCGTATCGGCCAAAACTGATGAAGAAATTCGATTTGAATGGATATTTTCGGGGATATTTATTATAGCAAGAAGTAAAAAATAGGTGATCAAATACCACCAAAAGAAAGCTCTATTCGTGGGGAAAAAAGGACGTCAATTTAGCTTGGGTACAACGTCGCACGACCGCGCAATTGTCAGTTAAAGCGACGCAGTGCCGTATCGCAAAGAAAACTGCCCGGTCAGGAAGGGGGTAAATCCTTCCGGGGGTTAAGTGGTTAAAATGTTTTGCTACTTTAGTGAAGCTGATCTTCAAGTCTCCTTGTTGTTCTACCATTACATTGTATCAAACGAAGGTTACATGTTATGAAGTATACAATGTAACGAGTGTTGCAATTATTAAACAAAGATATTTTAAAACTCCTTCTCACTAACAGAGATGTGTGAACAACAAGGACCATGACTCCTGTCACGCTTATAAAAATTACCAGTAAATTGTAACTAATTCCTCTTTTTATTTTAAAAAACATGAACTTCTATGTGTTATACGCACTTCTATGTGTTTTTGACACAGAAGCTGTTACCATGCTGTGTTTTTGTGCCCCTCCCCCCCCCCTGTATATATTTGCTGTAGCTGGAATTATAGCGAATCCCCTATACATTATGCATATAGGGGTCCTTTTATTTATTGGTCTCTGTATTTACATTGATATTTCATTCTGTGTTTGCAATGAATCTTTTTTATTTATCATTTCTGTCTATTAGTTGGGAGTGCGATTTTCGTGCAGGATAGGACTAATTTTGAGGAGAGATCTGCTCAAGCCCCTAATGCCCCGTACCCGCGATCAGGCTTTTGCCCGGGTTCGCAAAATGCAGTGAGATTGACAGAATCGGATTGCATAGGTGTGAACACCCAATGCAATCAGATTCCAGTGCAGGGGAGGAAAAAACAAAAGGTCCTGCACCTTTTTTGTGCAGATTTGAGCCACACAAATATAGGGCCAGATTCATGTAGTGCTTAGTCATGAGCCATGACTAAGCACTACATGTAAGTGCGAAACGCGTCGGCCATACTGTTCTTTGTTGGTTGCAGTGACTGTGTGCACGGTTGAAAAATAAAGACTACTTATTTTTAAGTGATTTGGAGTGCGGCTATCCAGTTTTATCCTTCCACTTGCTATCATCAGCATTGCCAGCACCTTGGTGGTTCAACAGCCCTTGATTGCCTTCAGGGCTCACCTGGAGCAGTGAGAAATTTGTCTGTCAGGATAGGGAAGGGGACAAGCGAGTGCCTCCCACCTCCTGATTCATACCAGGCCACATGCCCTCAACATGGCTCTGCCCCCCCCCACCCCAAATCACTTTGTCCCTATGTTGATGGGGACAAGGGCCTCTTCCCGAAAACCCTGGGCTGTGGATATTGGGTCTGCGGGTGGGGGGCTTATCAGAATCTAGAAGCCCCCTATAACAAGGCGGCCTCCAGATCCCACCCCTCCTCCATGTGAATGGGTATCGGGTACATCGTACCCCTACCCATTGAACAAAAAAGTGTCAAAAAGAAATAACCACAACAAACAGTTTTTGACAAGTCCTTTATTAAAAAAAATTAAAAAAATAGCGTCCCTCGATGTAATCCAAGGTCAATCACAATGCCCGCAGGATCCTAAAAATAGGGAAAAAAATGCTCCGCCTCCTGGGAGGCCTCCCACCAGCTGCCCGCTCTGTGCTTTGACCGTTGCTATATAGGCAAGGGGTGGGGCCACCCAGCTACGTCACACGGTGCCACCGCCCTCTCTGACGTCAGGCTGAGGTGGATTTTTTAATTAAACGCCACTTCACCACCTGGTTCAATGAAGCATTAAACTTTAAGCCCTTTTTACAGGGTTTCATGTCAGGGGGTTGTGAATTTAATTTGTAGTGTGCTTTTTTATTTATCTTTTCATATGTTTTTTGGGGGAGGTATTCCATGCCCATTGACCTTGGTGCGGGTTGTCCTGTTTTTATTTTTGTTTTGCATTGGTTTTGTTCTAGCTTTTTTTGCCCACTGTAATGGATCTATAATAGGGATATATGAAACACATGTTTTTTCTAATTTGTCATATTCAAAGGTGGGTCTGATATGCGTCACGTTTCCACAGGGGGGGGGGCATTGGAGGCCTTTGCAGTGGGCCCATCTCTGTGTCCCCAGACATGCAGGGACTTTCCATATCCTTTTGAATCAGGGCGGCCCCATTGTTGGCCATGGGTGGAGCTGGTGTTCTTATGCCTTTCCCCCAGTGGGACTGTTTGCATGGCCCTACTCCCACCCTTCATCGTCCTTGCTTGGGCAGGGGCTGGCCGTAAGCATGTTGGCTGGGCAGCAGCGCATGATGTCATCCCGCCCAGTGGACTGGGCTACACAGCGCTTCATCACGCCGGGGGACCTTCCCCTATTCCCCTCTGGCTGCTGCAGGGTTGTTTGGTGGGCCAAATGACGCGAAATTTCCAGCATGAAGCTTATTGGAGGACAGGGCATCTCCTTATTTTCTATGGAGTATTTATATGACACTCTGGGCCAGATTCACAGAATAAGTACGCCGGAGTATCTGCTGATACTCCGGCGTACTTTCAAATTTGCCGCGTCGTATCTTTATTTGTAATTCACAAACAAAGATACGACGGCATTTGGCCAAGATCCGACAGGCGTACGGCTTCTTACACCTTCGGATCTTAGGATGCAATACTTCGGCCGCCGCTGGGTGGAGATCGCGTCATTTTCCGCGTCGGGTATGCTAATTAGCTGTTAACGGCGATCCACGAAGGTACGCGCGTTCGTCGCATTCTCTTACGTCGTCGCTAGTCGGCTTTTCGCGTCTCAAAGTCACGGCTGCTATTGAGGTGGTGTAACAATAGACAGCCCATGTTAAAGTATGGCCGTCGTTCCCGCGTCGAATTTCAATTATTATTTTTTTCCGTAAGTCGTCCGGGAATACGAAAGTACGTTACGCACGTCGCCATTCAAAAACATTACATCGGGGCGACGTCATTTCGCGCAAAGCGCGGCGGGAAATTTCAAAACGGAGCATGCGCAGTACGTTCGGCGCGGGAACGCGCCTAATTTAAATGGTCCCCGCCCCATTTGAATTAGGCGGGTTTGCGCTGGACGGCTTTACGCTACGCCGCCGCAAGTTTACACGCAAGTGCTTTGTGAATCAAGCACTTACGATGAAAACTTGCGGCGGAGTAACGTGAAGGGGGTACGTTACGCCAAAGCGCAAGTACGTGAATCTGGCCCATTGCTTCTAATCAGTCCTTAGTTAGATGGACTCGGCTACACCATCGCATCTTGGGCCCATCTCTCCACATGGTAAGACGCTTATACCAACCATACCCACTCGTGGTCTTCGGCAGACTTTTTTTCGCACAGATTTCTGATAACTGCATGGTTGGCTTTTTGACCTGCCAATTGATCACGTTTTATACTATTTTACTGACCTGCCACCGGCACCCCTCCTTAGCCTGTTTTATCAACAACTTTGGGCCAGATCCTCAAAAGGGATACGCCGGCGTAACTGCTGTTACGCCGTCGTATCCCTGTTTCTAACTATGGAACTGATCCACAGAATCAGTTTCACATAGATAGGCAGAAGATCCGGCATGTGTAAGGGACTTACACTGCCGGATCTTAGGATGCAGTACCGCATCCGCCGCTGGGGGCATTTTGTGTCGAAATGCCGCCTCGGGTATGCAAATTAGCACTTACGGAGATCCACAAAGCTTTTCAGCTTCGTTTTTTTTCTCCGTAAGTTTTAGTTTACAAACGCAAAATTAGGGCTGCTTTTACAAAGTGTAAACTGTTTACACCATGTAAAAACAGACCTTTCTGTCCAGCGACGCAATTTTTTTTTTGTTTTGAATTTTATTTTTCGCGCCGTATCTTTTTTTTTTTTCGACGCAACTTTATTGACCCGTCGCAATCCGCAAAGCTCGGCGTAACGTAATTTCGCACTATGCACGTCGGGAAAATGACGTCACGAGCATGCGCAGTACGGCCGGCGCGGGAGCACGCCTAATTTAAATGGGAATCGCCCCCATGAAAATAGGAACGCCTTGCGCCGGCGGAATTTAAGTTACACAGCCAAAAATTTCTAGGTAAGTGCTTTGTGGATCTGGCACTTAGGTAGAAATTTTAAGGCAGTGTAATTTAAATGGAAAAAATTAAGTTACGCCGGATCTTTGTGGATTACCCCCTTTATGTCTATTACTTACTTAACTTACAGATTTTATACATCTTCATGCTGGTATCACTTCTGTGGGGGGGTCCTTGTGAATGCTTTATGCCCTCCTACTTGCCCTTTGAAAAGTGATGTGGATCAGCCCTATCTGATAGGATTGATGTCCGTTCAGAGGACTATTATTGCATGTATATTCATCAGTTGTAAGTTGATTTGGAAACAGTCTATTCTACGTACAGTTTCTTTATAGATGTACACAATTTCCACGATATGTTTTGTTTATGGGAATTAGCACTAAAGTTGTTATATTTTATATTTTAGAATTGTCTCATACCCACCAGGGCCGATCCTAGGCAGGGTGTGCAGGGTGCTTTGCACCCAGGCGCCTGCAGAGGTGGGGGGCGCCGATGTGTATACACACACGAAAGTGCATCGAAGAAGCTACTGCAAGCGCACTGCTCCAGTGTGAAAGCACGCGGGCTCTTACACTGGGATTGCAGATGAGGCTTTTTCCAGGCAATATTTTTAACGCTAAAGCGCCCGAAAAACCCCTCCAGTGGTTCTAATAGACCATCTTCTGTACTATTGTCTGCAGTCTCTGACTATTTCCTGTACTATGTCTGCAGTCTCTAATCATCTCCTATATCATGTCTGCAGTCTCTAATCATATTCTATATCATGTCTGCAGTCTCTGATCATCTCCTGTACCATGTCTGCAGTCTCTGACTGTCTCCTGTACTATGTCTGCAGTCTCTGACTGTCTCCTGTACTATGTCTGCAGTCTCTGATCATCTCCTGTATCATGTCTGCAGTCTCTGACTGTCTCCTGTACTATGTCTGCAGTCTCTGATCATCTCCTGTATCATGTCTGCAGTCTCTGACTGTCTCCTGTACTATGTCTGCAGTCTCTGAGCATTTCCTGTATCATGTCTGCAGTCTCTGACCATCTCCTGTACCATGTCTGCAGTCTCTGACTGTCTCCTGTACTATGTCTGCAGTCTCTGACTGTCTCCTGTACTATGTCTGCAGTCTCTGAGCATTTCCTGTATCATGTCTGCAGTCTCTGACCATCTCCTGTATCATGTCTGCAGTCTCTGACCATCTCCTGTATCATGTCTGCAGTCTCTGACCATCTCCTGTATCATGTCTGCAGTCTCTGACTGTCTCCTGTACTATGTCTGCAGTCTCTGACTGTCTCCTGTACTATGTCTGCAGTCTCTGAGCATCTCCTGTATCATGTCTGCAGTCTCTGACCATCTCCTGTATCATGTCTGTAGTATGTCTGGGGGTCTTTCTAACAGAATCCCTCTCTGTGTCCATCAGAGAGCCCCCCCCTCCAGGTCCCAATACAGTACTCTGATTCTCTTCCTGAATTGTGTTTATTGTTAAGAGATCATGTAAGGATCCCAGGGCAATGAAGACTTTGTGGGGGAGCATCGCTGTGGTTGAGTCGTTGCCATAAAAACATGTGTAAAGGGGAGGAGTTAGTAAAATGACCACACCCATGTGGGGGCACCAGAAATATTTCTGCACCCAGGTGCCTGTGACCCTAGGATCGGCCCTGATACCCACAGTTTCCCTTGAAGAAGAAAGTCATCTTTCCGAAACATGTTGGGACTTATCAAAGGATTTCACCCTTGCTGACCACATGGCCGTTGTCTGTTTTGGGTGCTTTTTTTTATGTACTAGGGTATTGATATTAATGTATGAGACTGTCGTACAGATACAGTATAAACATGTTGTTTGATGTGATGCTATTTTACTAGAACATGTGTGCTTTTTATTGTATGTCTCTAATTAAAATGTGACATTCACCTTTTAGACTAATCTGATATGTAGTTCTGCCTTAAAAGTCGAAGAGGAGTTGTTGCTTGTACTTTTGTGCATATTTTTGCTTTAGGACCAAACTTATGTTCTGTCGAAACCTTGTCCATACTTCCTATGCAGTTTATGGCCACATTTATTTGCTAGTTCCCTCCAGAATTCTCTAGAATTATTACACTGTCCCTCTTGTTACAAAGACGTACTGTATGTAGTTCCTTGGCTCCACAGCTCTATCTAGTGGCCATAATGCTGTATATTACTACTACCCATAATAACCACTTCCTTACTGGGCACTTAAACCCCTTCCTGCCCAGAGGACTTTTTGCGATTCGGCACTGCGTCGCTTTAACTGACAATTGCGCGGTCGTGCGACGTGGCTCCCAAACAAAATTAACGTCCTTTTTTCCCCACGAATAGAGCTTTCTTTTGGTGGTATTTGATCACCTCTGCGGTTTTTATTTTTTGCGCTATAAACAAAAATAGAGCGACAATTTTGAAAAAAAAAAAAATATTTTTACTTGTTGCTATAATAAATAGCTAATTTTTTTTTTTTTACGTTTTTTTTTTATCCTCAGTCTAGGCCGATACGTATTCTACATATTTTTAGTAAAAAAAAAAAAAAAAATCGCAATAAGCGACTGGTTTGTGCAAAAGTTATAGCGCCTACAAAATAAGGGACAGAATTATTATTTTTTTTTTTTTTTTTTTTACTAGAAATGGCGGCGATCTGCGATTTTTATTGGGACTGCGACGTTATGGCGGACACATTGGACACTTTTGACACATTTTTGGCGCCATTCACATTTACACTGCAATCAGTGCTATAAATATGCACTAATTACTGTATAAATGTGACTGGCAGGGAAGGGGTTAACACTAGGGGGTGAGGAAGGGGTTAAATGTGTACCCTAATATTAGTGTTCTAACTGTAGGGGGAAGGGGGGTGACTGGGGGAGGTGACCGATCTGTGTCTCTATGTACAAGAGACACAGATCCGTCTCCTCTCTCCCCTGACAGCACCGCTGTCTGCGAGAGCCGGGAATGAGAAATGATCTCATATGTAAACATATGAGATCATCTCTCATTGGCCGCACAGATCGCCTAGGAAACGGCCGCTCCGATTGGCCGTTCACGGCGATCTGTGATTGGCTGTGTCCAAGGGACACGGCCAGCACAGCAGTTCCCCGCTGCGCGCTCTGGAGCGCGCGCGGGGAACGAGCAAAGGGGCGGCCGTAAAAAGACGGCCTGTTAGAGATTGGGAGCCGCGCTGCGGCCATACAAAGTCGTACGGCCGTCAGCAAGTGGATAAGAAAGTCATTCGTTCAGGAGGCAAAAAATATATAAAATGATTTGCCAGTTTGCACAGATGAAATGTATGTGCAAAGTCACTGGATGAATGGCTAAAAGTGATTTATGTTTTTTTTAAATAAACCTAGTTTTAATGCTTTACCTAATTATGCTTACAACGCTTCCTCCCCCTCGCCTAACACCTATACTAACTAACCTGCGTAAAACGATGTCTATACTTACCTTTTTTTTTTAGGCCGCCCTTATGTATTTACACATAGAGGGCCAGATTCACGTATATAATCGCGTAAATCTGCGGCGGCGTAACGTATCACATTTACGTTACACCGCCGCAAGTTTAACGGGCAAGTGCTTGATTCACAAAGCACTTGCCTGTAAACTTGCGGCGGCGTAGCGTAAATCCGTTCCGGCGCAAGCCCGCCTAATTCAAATGGGGCGTGTATCATTTAAATTAGGCGCGTTCCCGCGCCGAACGTACTGCGCATGCTCCATTTTGAAATTTCCCGCCGTGCTTTGTGCGAAATGACGTCGCACCTACGTAATTTTTTTGAACGGCGACGTGCGTTACGTCCTTTCCTATTCACGGACGACTTACGCAAAAAAAAAATAATTAAAAATTCGACGCGGGAACGACGACCATACTTTAACATGGCAAGTCTAAATATAAGCCATGAAATAGCAGTCGTAACTATACGCCGGGAAAAGCCGACTAGCGACGACGTAAGAGAATGCGACGACCGTGCGTAACTTCGTGGATCGCCGTAAACAGCTAATTAGCATACCCGACGCGGAAAACGACGCGAACTCCACCCAGCGGGCGCCGAAGTATTACACCTACGATCCGAAGGCGTACAAAGCCGTAGGCCTGTCGAATGGAAGCCAGAAGCCGTCGTATCTTGGTTTGAGGATTCAAACTAAAGATACGACGCGGCAAATTTGAAAGTACGCCGGTGTATCAGTAGATACTCCGGCATATTTCAGCTGTGAATCTGGCCCAGAGATCATATCCCCCCTTAATCTCCTCTTCTCAAGATGGAAATTTTGTTTCTCTAATCTTTCCTCATAGCTGAGCTCCTCCATGCCTCTTATCAGTTTGGTTGCCCTTCTCTGCACTTTCTCCAGTTCCCTGATATCCTTTCTGTGAACTGGTGCCCAAAATACTTTAAAGGTCTTACTAATGCTTTGTATATCAGCAGATTATTTGTCTCTCCTTGGCGTTTATTGGGCTGATTAACTAAAATCAAACACAATCGGTTTTCCCATCGGAAAATGGCAGATGAGAGCTTTTGGTCGGGAATCCTGACCGTGTGTATGCTCCATCGGGCTTTTTCCAACGGAAAAACTACCGGAAAAAGATAGAGAGCAGGTTCTCTATTTTACCGTCGGGAAAAATTTCGATCGGAATTTCCTATCGTGTGTACAAAGTCCGATGCGCTAAGTTCCGACGCATGCTCGGAAACAAATTGACGCATGCTCGGAAGCATAGAACTTCATTTTCTCGTCGTAGTCTTTTACGTCACTGCATTCTTGGCAGTCAAAAGTTCACCTGTGACCGTGTGTAGGTAGGCTTGAGCAGAATTCCCGTCGGAAAAAAATCGGATGTTTTTTCCGACGGGAATTCCACTCGTGTGCATTACTGTGCTATTGTGAATCTATTGTCAGTTTAAAATATAATTCTAGGGATAGTTCAGTCAGTGTGAGTGCAGTGTGACCACCATTCATCTTTACATTAGTGTGAATCTAGGGACAGTTCAGTCAGTGTGAGTGTAGTGACCGTTTAACATGGTTTATTTCAGTGTGTTACTGCAAGTTTAACGCTGTATATTTCAGTGTGTTACATGCCTTTTAACGCAGTATATTTCTGTGCATTCGTGCACATTTAACACAGTATATTTCAGCATGTTACTGCAAGTTTAACGCTGTATATTTCAGTGTGTTGCTGCAAGTTTAACGTTGTATATTTCAGTGCATTACATGCACCGCAAGTTTAACGCCGTATAGTTCAGTGTGTTACCTTATGTTTAATGCAGTATTTTTCTGAGATTTAGTGCACGTTTACGCAGAATATTTCAGTGCCTTACTGCAAGTTTAACGCTGTATATTTCAGTGCATTTTACATTTAACGCAGTATAGTTCAGTGTGTTACTGCAAATTTAACGCCATATATTTCAGTGCGTTACGTGCCGTTTAACGTAGTACATTTTAGTGCAATACTGCAAGTTTAACACAGCATATTCTAGTGTGTTATTGCAAGTTTAACGCCGTATATTTCAGTGCATTACCTTATGTTTAAGTTTAACGCCGTATATTTCAGTGCATTACCTTATGTTTAAGTTTAACGCAGTATAGTTCAGTGCGTTACTGCAAGTTTAACGCTGTATATTTCAGTGCATTACGTTATGTTTAAGTTTAACGCAGTATAGTTTAGTGCGTTACTGCAAGTTTAACATTGTATATTTCAGTGCGTTACCTTCCGTTCAACGCAGTATAGCTCAGTGTGTTACTGCAAGTTTAACGTTGTATATTTCATTGCATTACGTGCTGTTTAACGTAGTACATTTCTGTGTGTAAGTGCACGCTTAACGCAGTATATTTCAGTGCATTACTGCAAGTTTATAGCCATATATTTCAGTGCGTTAGTGCTCGTTTAATGTAGTATATTTCAGTACGTTACTGCAAGTCTAACGCTGTTTAGTTCAGTGTGTTAATTTACGTTTAACTATGTATATTTCAGCGTGTTATGTGCCTTTTAACACAGTAGGGCTGATTTACCAAGCATTTGCTCCATGACTCATGGAGCAAAGCCAGGAGTAACAGCCGTTTTTACATTTACTAAAGAAATACGCCGGCAGTGCAGTGTATTTCTTTATTTACTAAAATGCCTAGTGCGCCCAGGAGAGGGCGCATGGTGCGCCTGTATAGACCTGGCGCACGGCATTAAAAAATGTAAATAGACGGGGTTTGGGCAGGGGGGTTTATTAGGGGGGGATGTGGGGTGATGTTGTGAAGTGTAGTGACGTGTTTGTTTGAGTGTTGCGGGCCGAATTGAAAGTCAAAGTGATTTTTGGGAACCGATCGCCGTACGCCAGGCCCCGAGGCCGGAAAAACTGCTAGCACATCCCCAAGGCCAGGAGGGCCATCAGGTCAGGATCAGAAGACCCCACCAGAACAGTGTCTGCCCCCCATACCCTTATATGACCAATAACTTGCATATAAGTCTTCAAAATGGGGACTTTTAGTTTTTCATGTTTGGGTCCCATAGACTTTGATCGATTTCGTGGCTCGGGTGTGAACTTTTTCCCTGTTCGGGAGTTCTGGTGCGAACTGAACCGGGGGGGGGGGGGGGTGTTTGGCCCATCCCTACTAATCAACTATTATCTCTCACATTTCTTTCTCATTTTACTCTACTTGGAAGTTGTAAATCTTTTTCTAATGCTATTAAATGTATATTCGTATACAGCTTTGATATTAACTCCTTTAACCACTTACAGACCGGAAGATTTTGCCCCCTTAAAGACCGGGCCACTTTTTGGGATACGGCACTGCGTTGCTTTAACTGACAATTGCGCGGTCGTGCGACGTGGCTCCCAAACAAAATTGACGTCCTTTTTTTCCCACAATTAGAGCTTTCTTTTGGTGGTATTTGATCACCTCTGCGGTTTAAAATTTTTGTGCTATAAACAAAAAAAAGTAAATTTTTTTTAAAAAAAAACTATATTTTTTACTTTTTGCTATAATAAATATCTCCGAAAATGTATTTATCAGTTTAGGCCAATACGTATTCTTCTACATATTTTTGGTAAAAAAAATCACAATAAGCGTTTATTGATTGGTTTGCGCAAAAGTTATAGCGTCTACAAAATAGGGGATAGTTTTATGGCATTTTTATTATTATTTTTTTTGTTTTACTAGTAATGGCGGCGATCAGCGATTTTTAGCGGGACTGCCACATTGTGGCGGACACATCGGACACTTTTGATTTTTTTGGGGATCATTGACATTTCTACAGCGATCGGTGCTATAAAAATGCACTTATAACTGTGTTAATGTCACTGCCAGGGAAGGGGTTAACACTAGGGGGCAAGCAAGGGGTTAAATGTGTTCCCTCGTGTGTGTTTCTAACTGTGGGGGGGATGGGATTTACTGAAGGAGGAGACATATCGCTGTTCCTAATTACTAGGAACAGAAGATCTGTCTCTCCTCTCCTGTCAGAACGTGGATTTGTGTGTTTACACACATCCCTGTTCTGGCTCTCCTGCCCACGATCGCGGATGGCCTACGGCGATTCGCAGGATCGTGCCGACCTGCCGCACTATAATAATGGCAGCTGGTCGTCAAGTGGTTAAAGAGGAAGTAAACCCTGGGTTTTACTTCCTCTTTGTTCCCTGCAAAGTAAAAGCATAATGGGCTAGTGTGCATCGCATATGTGCCACTTACCTGCAGAAGAAGCCCGCAATGTCCGGGATGTCCCCTCTCTCTGATCACGTCCATCTTCAACCCCACTTCCTTCTGGGGCCGTGGACTCCAGCTCTGCTATTGCCCGGAGTCACTCCCACGCATGCATGCGGGAGCCGACGGTCACGGCACGGGCACTATAGACACGGATCGTGCCCTTTCTTTAGTGCAAATGCGCCGGTTATGTCGGCACCAGCTTCTATGGCGAATATCTCCTAAGCAATAAAGGTTTAGGAGATATTTCTTGCACCTACAGGTAAGCCTTATTATAGGCTTACCTGTAGGGAAAAGTGGTTGTACAGGGTGTACAACCACTTTAAAGATGTGGGGTCTACCAATGTTTTTAATAAGGGGGCTTTACTCCATTCCAACCCTACATCCTTAAATTGAGTTGACAACACATATCTTATCTGTAAATATTGATAACCATATTTATTTGGAAACCTAAACTCCTCGTTTTCAACTTCTGGAACGTTTTCATTACCCCAGCTAAATATGGTTGCAACAATCTTACCACCCCTTCTGTTTCCAGTTATTGAAGTTCTCCAGCCCCTCAAGCTCAGGTAAGTTTTTATTACCCCATATGTGCGAATACTCTGTAAACCCTATGTAACAAAACAAGGACCTTGTTATATTCCACACGAACAAGCGTATCTTTTTACGTCGTTTACGTAAGTCGTACGTGAATGGGGCTGGGCGTAGGTTACGTTCAAGTCACAGGCATTGAGCCGTCGTATAGTAGGGAGTATTTACGACATGATTCTGAGCATGCGCGCGCATGCGCCGTTCGTTTGGCCATGCATTCACATGGGGTCACGATTCATTTAAATACAACACGCCCACCGCCTTGCTACTTTGAATTACGCGGGCTTACGCCGGCCCATTTACGTTACACCGGTGCACATATGGGAGCAAGTGCTTTGTGAATACAGTACTTGCCTCTCAATGTTACGTCGGCGTAGCGCATATGAGATGCGCTACGCCGAACTAAAGATGCGCCTGTCTCTCTGAATCTGGCCCAATGACTTTCTAAGTCACCTTTGGCTTAACTAAAACAGCATTATATTGAAATGGTACTCTAATAACACACACAGTGTTTGATTTCAGAAATATGTTTACAGTTTTGAATCTAAATGGAATTTGATGTAAAATTCAATTAGAATTTCGTTTCGTTATTCAGAGCATTCGATAAACTTTGTTCATACTGTAAATTTGGTATTCGGATATATCCAAATCTCAGAATAACGAAAAATGTGTCTGAATATTTATTCGGACGGAAACTAACCATACATGGCTAATTCCTAACTCCTCTGAGTGCTCCCTCCTTGCATTGAGTGCTTCTCATACTATATTTAAGTCAGTGCTGTGCATCCTATCTCTTTTTATTCTTGTTTTAATGTGAAATTAAAAGCTTGTTGTTTTTTTCTTTTTAAGAATGTTTATTCGTTTTTTTTTACATTACATTGGTATTTGGTAAATTAATTTTTATTCATATACAATCATGTAAAAAAAGAAACAAAGGAAAAAAATCAATCAAACCAATAGCACAGTGATTACCTGTATAACAATATTACAGCTTTAGGATGATGTGACAGTACAAAGCCTAGTGCCTGTAGGAGCAGCAGCAACGTTTGGAGTATTAAAAATAAAAAAGTAGTAACCTCGGACATTAAACTGACTGTAGAAGTGGCGACGGGTGAAGTTTACAGATGAGGGTATGAAAGAATCACGACCGTCAAGGAGCTTCCAAGATATGTTCTCATGGTTCAGAGCGGCAGAAATGCAGAGGGGTCAGACAGATTGGATAATTTAAGGTTGCCTAGGGGGTTTGTAAGGTCCCGTTTGAGATACCAATCTGTATTGCGGAACGGTTGCATGAGTTTTTGTAGATCCTTTTGGGCGAACGTGTGTTCCATGAATTTCCGCCATCTCGTAAAGGAATCGTGAGGTGGAGTGAAAGTTTAACACAATGGTGTCCAACCTTTCCAGATAGAAAAGCGATAAGGGTTTTTTTTTCACCGCCGGTAATTTTGGCGGTGTTGAGTTGATCCAATGAGACATGATAGTCCTGCGGGCCACCAGGAGGCAGATATGCGTCCAGTGAGAGATGTGAAGCGGACTCTTTGTTGGTGGCGTGGGTAGGGGTGGTTCACAGCTGAATAGACATACAAGGTAGTGTCTTGGGATCCTTATTTTAGCAATCTTGTAGATAAAGGTCAGTACAGAGTCCCAGTATGTAATGATGGGTTGGCACTCCCAGAGGCGGTGGAGCAGTGTTGGGCTTGGTGTGGAACACCAGGGGCACCGCTCTTGGGCTGCTACGCCTTGTTGATACGGAAAGGGCAGTATGCTCTGTGGATAATTTTGAATTGCGTCTCATGCCAAGTTTCGGATATGGTGAGTTTGTGCACTTGTCTGTAACCTTCAAGAATTTTCTCCGAGAGGTCTTCGTCCTCAAATATTTGGGACCATTTCTGGAATGGTTTAAGATGATATTTGGCAGTCTGATGGTCAATAAGGTGACTCTCAGGCCTTGTACACACGACAGAGTTTCTCGGCAGAATTCACAGAGAAACTCGGTCAAAACCCGGATTCTGCCGAGAAACTCTGTCGTCTGTACAGTTTTGGCTCGATGGAGCCGCCGAGGAACTCGACGAGAAAATAGAGAACATGTTCTCTATTTTCTCGTTGTTCTATGGGAGAAGGCGGCCCGCCGAGCTCCTCGGCGGCTTCATCCCAAAACTCGACGAGGAACTCGACGTGCCAAGCACGTCGAGTTCCTCTGTCGTGTGTACGGGGCCTCACCTTATTGACCATCAGACTGCCAAATATCATCTTAAATAGGCTGGAAATGGAGTAATCGTCTCTGCGTATTACAGTATCAATAAAGGACTTTTGGAGGGGATCCGTCCCAGGTCTGTAGCATGAGCGTAAATAACTGACCAATTGATGGTAGAAATAGATGTGTGTCGCTGGTAGAGAGAATTCCCTTGATAGAGTTTGGAAGGATTTGAACTCGCCAGGGGTATTGAGGTACATTGAGTTAATGTTGGTAAGACCCTTAGCGCTCCATTGTTCAAAGGCTTTATGTAGAGTGGACGAGAGAAACATAGGGTTGCCTAGGATTGGCAAAAAACACTGGAGGGTAACCCCAGTAGTCTCCGCACCTCCCTCCAGGCTATAAGTGTGTCCTTCATGAGTATACTCGATCTGAGGTATGTTGGTAGTTTGTTAGGATTTGAGTGGAAAATGGCTGGTAGAGCATATGGAAAGGTCGATGCACCCTTGAGTATGGTATTGGAGTACCTAGATCTGCCAGATAACCAGTCAAGGCCCTGCCTGAGTAATTGTAAAAATGTATTTTGGGCAGTCCCACCCCCCCTTCAGACTTTGGGAGACAAAGGGCCTGGTAATGGACTGGGGGAGACCCCTGCCATTTTTTTCAATGACTTTCAATGACTTCATGAATAGTCACGAGTACTTTTAAATTACTTTTTTCCTTTAGAAATGTCATTTTGTGCAGGGACAGTTCTAAGCACGGGAAACATTCGCTACTTTACAGGCATATTATACACACCCCCCAGGTATGAAATGTAAAGGAATATTTCACTTTTATTGTTTAACTTTAAGCATTATTAAAATCACTGCTCCCGAAAACACGCCCACTTTTAAAACTTTTTTTGCATTGATACATGTCCCCTGGGGCAGGACCCGGGTCCCCAAACACTTTTTATGACAATAACTTGCATATTAACCTTTAAAATTAGCATTTTTGATTTCTCCCATAGACTTCTAAAGGGTGTTCCGCGGCTTTTCGAATTTGCCGCGAACACCCCAAATTATTCGCTGTTTGCCGAACGGGCGAACAGGCAATGTTCGAGTCAAACATAAAGCTCATCCCTATTAGACAGCACCAACACTGTGCTGTCTAATCTGCTATAAGGGAACAGGAGATTTTTTTTTTTTTTAGGGTTACACTTTATATAAAAAGGAAAAAAAGGTGCTTCTAAGTGCAGCATTTCACAGATTTATTGCTAACAAGTGTTTAAAAACACTAGTCAAGCAGGGCTGACATCTCGCTTCCTCCCTCTCCTGGGATGACAGATTCTGCCCAGCTCTCTCCCCACACAGAGGCATAGGACTAACACGAGGTCTATACAAGGACTTTATACTGACATGCTCATTCCCTAAGAGAAGTTTGTGTCATTTTGTGTTTTTAACCACTTGTTTGCAACAAGTCTGTGAAATGCTGCGCTTAGAAGCACCTTTTCTTTTCTCTTTCGGATTCCTTAGAGCTGCTTTTCCTCACTGAAGTGCTGCTATAAGTGTAATTTCCAATTGCTGCGTCATCATCCCTCCTTTCTCTTAATATACATTATGGGGCAGATCCACAAAGAATCTAGTGATACGCCGGCGTAATTTCAAAATTCCCGTGTCGTATCTTTGTTTTGAATCCTCAAAACAAGATACAACGGCATCTGGGTTAGATCCAACAGGCGTACGTCTTCGTACGCCTTCGGATCTTAGATGCAATTTTTCGGCGTCCGCTAGGTGGCGTTCCCGTCGTAATCCGCGTCGAGTATGCAAATTAGCTATTTCCGACGATCCACGAACGTACGAGCGGCCGTCGCATTCTTTTACGTCGTTTCCGCTCGGCTTTTTCCGGCGTATAGTTAAAGCTGCTATCTGGTGGCGTACTCAATGTTAAGTATGGCCGTCGGTCCCGCGTATAATTTTGAACATTTTACGTTGTTTGCGTAAGTTGTCCGTCAATGGGGCTGGACGCCATTTACGTTCACGTCGAAAACAATGACGTCCTTGCGACGTCATTTGGAGCAATGCACCCTGGGAGTTTTGACGGACGGGGCATGCGCCCCCTAAATGAAACCCCCCCCCCCTACTCGCCGCATTTGAATTCCGCGCCCTTACACCGCGAGAGATACACTACGCCGCCGTAACTTACGGCGCAAATTCTTTCAGGATTCAAACCAAAGCCAGGTAAGTTACAGCGGCGTAGCGTATCTCAGATACGCTGCGCCGGTGCAGATCTTTGTGGATCTGCCCCTATATATATAGAATGTTTTTAAATTATGGTGTGTATGTGAGTGGTAACACAAATACAGCGATGTTATTTTTATTTGATTTTAAAAGATTCCTGTAAGCTTGCAAGAGCCTGTTCTTCTGTGATTTCCTCCCAGTCTGTTGGAAGATCAGCTGGCTTTGCAGAATATTCACCTGCAAAGTCATTATTAAAATGTACAAAAATGTATTTCCAGTAATCTGAGGATCTAAGGTTGGCATCAGGCTGAATTGCCCAATCTGGATAGTATTTACGATAGTCTTTGTATGGGTGAAAATTTTCTCCTGTGTCAGAATTTCTAAATGTAGTTGTGGATACCACAGCAGTGGAGCAGATGCCAGTGACTAAAGTCTCATCTTGGATCAATCTGTATCTTCCCAGTCCCCGAGGTCTATGGAGAGATGCAGTGTGCTCCTGGTGATCCCCCCCGGCATTCTCACAGGGGACTTTACAGAACGGACACTGCTTACTGCAGCCAATCACTTTCTTCAATAATTCCTCCTGAGGATTCAGTTTAACTCTGGAGAGTAGACATTGAATGTCCAACAATTCTGTATCTGAAAAAATTTGCGGCTTTATGAATGGAAGATAGTAAAGAATGTCTTCAGAAAACTGCTTGACGTTTGCTGTATTGTGGAAAGTGATCACTGTCATTTCATTCTGCGAAATCACTATTTCTTTGTCTAGTAACTTGCAGAAATGTTCCAGAAAGGTCACAATGGATTCTGTTTTCACACATTCCTCACTCTTCAGGACTGCTTCAATTTTTTCAATGATGGGAGATAAAATGTTCTCTTCCAAGTTTCTTAGAGTTGTTGGACTCTGGAACTTCTCAGTAATGTACTGAGAGATCCAGTCTTTCAAAAAGGTCTTATAATTATTAATGTAGGAATTATATTGTCCAAATTCTTTTTTCTTCAGCAAGTCTTCCAGCACAGTTAACTGAAAAGCACTTCTACTGCTAAATATGTGGCTGTCAGAACTTTGCAGAATGACATCAATGATTTCCTTGCCGAGATGTTGTAGAATATAATCTGTTAGTGCTGGCTTCAGGCAATCCTCAGAGAATTTTCTAGCCCTGCTCTGACACTCGTCTTTCTCATGGAATATGCTCTTAAACATGGCCAAGTATTGAGGTTTTAATTTTTCAAGGCAAATTTTGGGGTCATTTTCTTGAATGAACCTGTTATGTATGCCTTGAAATGCTCTAGATGCTATTGCAAATATGAATAGTTTTATATCTAGCTCAAACGTGGAAGAAAAATGAATTTTTGCAGTAGTTTCATCTTTGAGTTTAGCATTGATCATGTGTAGCAACTCCTTAAAGTAACTATCATCGTAATCCCCTGTGTTGACTGCCTTCTCTTTGATGTATGTGTCACACATATCTTTCAAAGTCATTACAAGACCTTCTATCTTGTCCAGGTGGGCCTGACTTGTATAGATTGCATTGCGATTTGTGGAAAAAAATTTAGATTCAACATGGTTTTTGTCAGGAACAAATGGATTGATCCCATAGTCATCCAAGCTCATCACTTTGGTTAGTTTTTCATTAATACCGCCTCCCTTTACACCCATTTCATTCTTAAGCTGCTGAAGAATCATTTGTCCAATGTTACGTCTTGTCAGCTCTTCTATTTGTAAATCAGAGAGTGTTTTCTTCCACATCTCTTCAAATTCTTTCTCTGCTTCCATGTCACCAAGTTCACAATTTCTTTGTCTGCAGCTTTTTAGGAGATTTGTTATTTCTTCCTCTATCAGTTTCTGAGATGTCTTCTGAATATCCAGAATCTGGAATTTACCTTTCTGGATTGAAACCGCCTCGTTGAGTTTATTAAGAGCATTCCTTTCCAGTTCCTTCTTCAGGAACCTCACGCTCATGAAGAAATCTTCCTTGTATCTCTCAATGAGATGAACGTTCTCACATTTGCTGTCAAAATATTTTTCTAGTAGCTTCAGCATTGCATCTTCCTCGCCTAACAGTAAGTTCTGAAGATCTCCTTTTAACTGGTTGCACATCTCAGTATTAAGACTGGCTGCAGATTGATTTCTGATGTAAGTTTCTTTGGTGATCATCCTGCCATGAATCTTTTTGGTGAAGTCCCATTCCCACTGAGAATATTGCATGGACAGTTTGGTGTAAGCTTCAGCCACCAGACTGTTCCTGAAACTGAAGATGAATTTCTCATGTTTCACTGCACTCCATAAACTTTTTATCCAGACGATGAAGGTGGGAATTTGACATTGTGTTGTGTTAGAGTTTTGAGATTTAAAAAATCCCAGCAAATATTTTTTTAATTCATAAACATTTTCACTGTAGCCAAAGTTTACCGGAGCCATTGGCGGAACCCCTTGCCAGAGTCCAGGAATGTACCAATTGTGCTTCTCGGGATCATAATTCATCACATCTCTGAAACAGGTAATTCCACCTTTCTTTTCCATGTTTGCAGCTACTCTTGTCATTTCATCCA
The DNA here is from genome assembly GCF_905171775.1 of Rana temporaria. Classification (NCBI taxonomy): domain Eukaryota; kingdom Metazoa; phylum Chordata; class Amphibia; order Anura; family Ranidae; genus Rana; species Rana temporaria. The sequence goes on from NC_053494.1 coordinate 7,628,034, forward strand.
GTTGTTCCAGAAATTTCTTCCTGTCTCTCATGTTCTTGTCATGAGCAGACACATCACTGACATTCTGATGTACAAACTGACAGCTGGGCTTCTTCCCAATTTCTTTCATCCGAAGAAAAGCATGGACCACAATCTGTAAAATATCCTTCATTTCTGATGTGTTTTCCATGGCCATATTGACTATAGTGATATCACTCAACCCAACCACTATTGTGGCCAGTTCATTGTCATGTTCATAGCTGTCCTCCAAAGAGGCCAACTCTGGAGCTTTCAGCCCCTCAGTGTCAATCACCAGGATGAAGTCACAGCCCAGCTCCTCCTGGAAGTTCTCTTTCACATTTAGAAGAGTCATGAAGGCTCCTCGTGTGCATCTTCCACTGGCCACCGGGAACTGCAGACCAAACATGGTGTTCAGAAGGGTGGACTTCCCTGTACTCTGCACTCCCAGTACAGTTATTACTCTCATTTTGCATTGTCCTCTTGTCTTTTTGTCCAGCTCAGCCAGAACATCAGTTATCCACTGTAAAGTAATGTTAGAGGCATCGCCATCAATCAACTCCAATGGGAACCCATCTAGTAGGAGATCCGCAGCAATTCCTGGGAGTCTGGCGAATTGTCTTGTGGTTTTGTTATTCTGTTTGTTGACAACTGTAGAATACTCGGCCTCATAAAACTGCCCCAGCTCACGTAGGAAATGTTCTATTCCTAAAGAACTGTCAGAGATCTTCTCATCCAGCTTCTTAAGTTCTGAGGTATCTGATTTACTGTTACATTTTTCCTTGTATTCAGACTGCAACAAGGAAATGTTATTTCTTGCAATTGAATCCAATTCAAATTTCATCCATTTCAAGAAAAAATGTTTTTCGGCCTTGGAGAGGTGAGTAATTGCTGCAGTAAAATTAAATATGCCTACAGGAATATCATGCTGATATTGTTTTTCGTGGAGTGAATTAAGCTTTTGCTTGAGCTCAGATTGATATTCTTGTGCATCTTGTTTCCCTTGTTTCGTCATTCTGCAAAGTTCTTTCTCTACTTTTGACAATTCTTTCCACAGCTCTCCCTGTAATTTCAGTGTTTCCTTTTTATACCCTTCCACATCTTTTATTACAGAAGTAATTTGGTTTGCTTTCTCTTTTGCTTTCTGACATTCAACAGAATTCTCATCAACAAAGATATGAAGTCCTTCTATTTTATTTTTAGTACCACACAGGTTTTGCCTTTCTCCCTGACAGTTTGTTAAAACATTCTCAATGCAAATTTGAATTTTTTTCACCAATGCTGCATCATTTTCTGTGCTGGTTTTGAGAATAATATTTGTTGCACTCATCTTTAAAATTGGCATTAGATTTTTTATGTGCTTTGAGGTCTCCATGTTTATTTTTTTACCTTTTTCTGGAGTAAAAATAATATAAAACTGGGTGTCAATGTTACTGAAGGATGATAACAGTTTAAACTGTATCTCAGAAATACCCTCAATGAATATAAACACTGCTGATGAGACTCGAGTCAGAAACGTGAACTGGTCCCTGTTGGTCTCCAGGTCTCCTCGTAGGTTGGTCACTGCGATGGGCTCTGGGAAAACATCTGACTTACCACAGGGAAAATACCAGGACATTTCCACCAATCCATCAGATATTTTCCTATCAATGTTTCCTCCCTCCATATCATTGTGTATAAAGAAGTTTTGGTGTTGTTGGGCTGAATTAAGAACTTGATTTAAGATTTTAGACTTGGATAGCTTAGTGTTACCCAATCTGATGAAGGAGAAAATTGGCATGGAAATATTCACCACATTTTCCTCACTGAACCCTTTATTGGCAGATAGTGACTGAGGTCTCCACTTCTTCACTATGTCTCTCATTGCCCAAAGCATGAGGGTACAGCGTGACCCGCCACCAGCAGGGAGCAGCAGAGGGACAGAAAACTGACACATTGACAATTTGGTTACAATCTCTTGTTGTAGAAAACTGTCTGAACAATGCAGGAGAACACACAGGACATCCAGCGGGTGAATAGATTCATTTAGACTATTTTCCTCTTCAGTCATTGACTCAAACATGTTTTCAATTGAATTGATTATTTGTGCATCTTTTCCATACTGAGTATTAAGTGCAGCTCTGTTCAAGGCCATCAGCTTTCTCAGAAAATGCCATGGTACGTCTTGAATGGTCTGGGGGTGGATATCACTCAGAGTCTCTGCTCCAATTTCTAGGATGCGGCTCAATGTCAGTTTGACTTCAATTAAATGCTCCATATTTAAACTGACAAGAAGTTCATGGAAAATCTTCAATTTATCTGTAAAAGAACACAATGTTTTTTTTCTGTTCAATGTTTTTATTGAGATTTTCAAAAGAAAGACAGAAAGGTATACAAACATTCAAATGGGATACATTCAATCAGGGATGGACTGGCCATTGGGACTAACGGGAGTTTCCCGGTGGGCCGATGCCTCACTGGGCCGGCTTCAGTGACAGCGGACCGACGACCCCCTCCGCTCACCTCCTATCCCTCCCCGTAGTGCTCAGAGAAGCAGGGGGAGGACCAGAGGAGCAGGGACGATGACAGAGGAGAATGGGGGGACCAGAAGGAGCACGGGGGAGGGGACAGACAGCTGACTCAACAGCTATGGCCTGGGAGTTTCTCACTTCCGCCTTATCTCGTCCCATGGGGGCCGGGGGGGGGCACTGAACTGATTTTTTTTCCCCCGGGTGAAATAATGTCTAGCTTCCCCACTGGTACTGCCTATAAGAATACCAGTACCAGCCGCTCTACTCTAATAAAGTAGAACGGCTAGTGGCTAGTGAAGGGAGAGAGGCGGCTTGGGTGGCTGAGGGGGAGCGGGAGTTGTCCAGCCACCATAGGAGAGACCTGTCAAAGTGGGCCAGTCTGGATGAAGTCCAGGGCCAAATTTTTGTCCCAGTCCAGCCCTGCATTCAATGCATATACAAGTATAGGTAAGATCATTTGCAGGGGGATGAATATAAATAGTGCAATCAATATAGAACCGATACAACTGAATTTCAAAAAGGGACTGGAACAGAGGCGCTCTATTGGCCTGTGAGCGATGTGGAATATGCCTTGAGTCCACCTGAACACCACTAAAGAGACCAAGCTGTGAACGGGTGGGGGCACATCTGTCAATTTTCACTACGGCCTTGTCTGAAAGGAATAAGAACCCCCGGGATAGATTGCCTCAGGGAGCAATCGTATGAGCTATCTCACCCCCACAACAAGGATGAGTCAAGGGAAAGGGTTCATGGGGGTGCGCAACGTATACCTCTACCCACACTTATGTAATATACTAGACTGTTAGGCCCCGTACACACGACCAGTTTCCTCGGCAGAATTCAGCTTCCGACCGAGTTTCTGGCTGAATTCTGCCGAGAAACCCGGCCGTGTGTACACTTTCGGCCGAGGAAGCCGACGAGGAGCTCGGCGAGGAAATAGAGAACATGTTCTCTATTTCCTCGTTGTTCTATGGGAGCTCTCGCCCCGCCGAGCTCCTCGGCGGCTTCAGTGCTGAACTGGCCGAGGAACTCGATGTGTTTGGCATGTCGAGTTCCTCGGCCGTGTGTACGAGGCCTTAAAGTATCAATCTATAACTTGCTTGTAAATTGGTACGTGTTCAACCTCATTAACAAGTTTTATAGCTTGGAAGATGAAAGGATATCCCATATAGATGGGCCATATGGTTGAGGGTAGAGTAGGGAAGCAAAGGGGGTGAAAGATGAAGGTGCGGGCATGTGCCGGGTTAGGGTTCCTCTTGAGTTTGTGGGTAACGAGTGCCACTGTATAATGCTCGCTCCTAGAGGATCAGACAGAAAGAGAAAAAGGGGGGGTGAAGAAAGATGGGGGGAGTCTCCCGCAACGGTAGTGCGGCTCCCAATCAGGAGATGCTCCAAGCAGGTAGTAGGGAAGTTCTTATACCAGGGCACAAGACTTGTCAAAGTCAGGAGGTAAACAGTGCTTGACCCACGGTTGCCATATTTTTTCAATTTTCTTTATTTTAGTATTTTCAATGGCTGTCATTTTAGCGAAGATAAGGGCTCTATTAGAACACAGTGTTTTTAATACCGAACCTAATGTTAAGCATTACCATAATACATTGGTTAAAACAATAAATGTGCATATGAATGGTTTTCTACCTTGAAAAACAAGGACAATCATCTTTTTCACTGAAGAAATACAAGTCCATTAAAGTACTTGGAGCCTCCCACATTTTTATCATGCTACTTTGGGCATTGGATTTGAAAACCCACTAAATTTAATACATTTCAAATGGAATGGCCACGTTCCTTGACTACTACAGGGTTCTGGGTGTGAAACAACGGTCTTAATATGTATGTGAATACATTTGTGCTGTAGGTAGATTACAAGAGCCTGAAAAAGCTGGTTGGCAGAGGAGTTCTCCTGTAGGGATGACAGGGGCCAAAAATAATAGAAATGTATAAGTTGCAGTTCCAATGGAAAAACTGCTCAAGCATTGGGAATTGTTAAAGTAAAATATACAGTATATATAATACAGTACAGTATATATATATTAGTGAAAAAAATATGCAGCGCTGAAAATTCTTACAAAGATACAAATTATGCGTCAATGTGATAGGATCACAGTGACCTGTGAATAAGTGTCCATTTGAAATGAAAAACACAAAAGAAAACATAAAACAAAAAGTCCATCAATAGGGGGTGTATGACCACATCCTCATCACTGGAAAAACTTTCTGCACGATAAAATCAGGAGTAGATGGAATACTCTTACCAGAAGACGTGGATCTGCTTGTCAGCGACAACAGATCGTAAACGCATGGAAGGACTCCACTCGAATCTGCTCGGCTGGACGATGGCACAATAGTAGACTCACCACGGGGTATCCTGATGGATGGCTGTAAGCCTGGACTGGAACCTCACCGTAGGTGTACTTGCTCCAACTCCGATTCGTGAACAGGAACAGAAGGTCAGCTTCTTTCAAGCGACAAATGATAATATGAACAGTGGTGTCCACTGATGCAAGGTGCACACAGACATGGAGTTTGAAAAACTTTGTATCCAAGCAGGTCATGCAGGGGAAAGAAAGAAAACAATGCTCCGGATGGTGCAGGTAAAAGAGGATAGGTTTTATTGTAATAAAACCAAAAAACATAAAAGTGATCACTTCAGTATAAAAAGAGAATAAAAGCAATATGGGGTGCAGGTATAGCAAGCCCGACGCGTTTCGTCCAAGTGGACTTCAACTGGGGCATCTACCTTCACCCCCATATTGCCACATATATATAGTAAAAGTGCTTAATCAAATTGAGTGGGCGGACCAATCAAGCAAGCTCAGTGATTAGTCGATGTGATTGGATGTAACGGGTCACATGATACATGTGGCCTGTGACCTATCTATATAGCCAATCGGATCAGGCAGTACTCCTGACCCAAATGGTTACCAATCATCAATCGGTTTATAAAAGGACAGGAGATGGATCATGTATCAACAAAACCTTATCACAAAACATAACAATAAAAGGAAAGAGAAAAATATTCCACCATTCCTAGTATATAACCTATATCATTCTCGTGTTATATAGATTGCTTTAAACATAAACCGGAGGAGGGGGGGTGGAGAGTGAGAAGGGGTGTTGACCACCTGCATCAAGGCTGTCCTCAGTGCTCGCCACCTTTTTGTTACATCCGCCTAGATTTATCTATATTGGATCTCCACTTGGAGCCAGGCTGGCCTACAGCGATGCAGGAAGCATCCAAAAATGTTCTGTCTGGGGACACAAGCCAGAGCGCCGCTCGATCCTCCATGCAGCGCAAGCCTGGCGTCCCCAGACGTCCAGGGACCACCCTGGAACGCAGCGCCACTGTGCAAGTCACGCCGCGCATGACGTCATCGCGCGACGCGAAAGCACATGACGCTTGATGGCCAATAGGAGCGCGGCATGTCCGGCGTACGGATCTGACTCCAAGACGCCGCACGTCCGCGCTCATTGAGACCAAGTCATGTCTCGATGTACTGGCAATACTGCCAGGCAATCAGCAGACAGGACGGGGAGATGGAAACATGAAGTTTCGTTTATATATATGGCCAATGGGATAGCCACCCCCGTGTGCTCCTGACGTGCAGCACACAAGGGGAGTCAAAAGAGGAATGTCGCCCTCAAGGGGGGGAAAAAAGGGCAACACACCACCAAGGCACATTGAACCATAAATGGGGAAAGATATCTTTAGATGCAAGGAAATGTACATAAATCAATGGGCTAAAAATGCATAGCCCAAAAAAGACAAAACATAGTTCCTGGATCCATTTAAGGTCCCAATTAGGTTGGGGAAAGTATGTCTATAATTTACATTGCAGGGGAAAAAATAAAATCAGAAATATCTCAATCAGTAACTAAATTAGGCCTTGTTAATAAATGAATTTATATCCCATTCCACGTTCATACCAAATGGTTGGTATGTGCGTAGTTCATGTATCCAGTATGTTTCCAACTGTGATACACCCCGTACACGGGATTCGCCTCTCCAATGGGGTACAAAACGATCAATCACCAAAAACTGGGTCCCATGGGGGTTTTTATTGTGATATTGTAAATAGTGTCGTGGAACGCTATGGTTAGTTTTACCCAACAGGATGTTAGCTATATGTTCATTCACTCGAACTGTGAAGGTTCTGATGGTCCTTCCGATATATTGTTTCTTGCAAGGGCAAGTTAAAAGGTAAACAACATATCGGGTGGCACATGTGGTGAAATGTTTCATCTGGTATATTTTTGAGGTGGTCATAGACTGGAAAGTTTCACTTTTGCGTCTGCCGCTCGTGTTATGCAAACACACATTACACCTGCGGCAGGGGAAAAAAGCCTTACAGTCCTGAAAGAAGGTGACCTGTTTCGGGGGGTCGATAACATTCGGGGCTATTTGTCCTTGAATGGATCTAGCACCCCTAAAAATGACACCCGCCTTGTCTGGTAGGGCTGGACCCAAAATGTTATTGTTTCTTAGAACACCCCAATGTTTAGCTAGAATCTCTTTGATTTGTCTAGACTGAACAGAATATGTGGTAAAGAAAGACCACCGGAACTTGTCGTCCGTGGCCTTCTTTGGGCGAACCTCCAGAAGTGAACTGCGATCCACATGTAAAGTTCGCTCAATTTCAGCTTCTAGTTCGCCCACCTCATATCCCTTCTCTACGAATCTGTCTTTCAGAACCATGGATTGAGCAATAAAATCCTCAGTTTTAGTACAGTTCCGCCTCAGGCGCAAAAACTGGCTCCGAGGAACTGATTTTAACCACTGCGGATGGTGGCAGCTGTCCAACGGGATGTAACCGTTACGGTCGGTCGGTTTGAAATATGTACTGAACTCAAGATGTTGTTCAACTACTTTAATCTCCAAGTCTAGGAAATGAACAGAAGTAGAACTAGCCTCATGGCTCAGTCGAATACCTCTGTCATTGTTGTTCAATATCGACATGAAATCGTTAAGCGATTCTTGGTCGCCTTTCCATAGGAGGAGGATGTCGTCTATATATCGAGCCCAGAGAACCAATTCTGGTCTCTTCAGGGCATAGACGACATCCTCCTCCCATTTGGCCATGTAGAGGTTGGCCAAACTGGGGGCAAATTTAGCCCCCATGGCCACACCCCTAGTTTGCAAATAAAAAGTGTTTTGAAACCAAAAATAATTATGCTGAGCTGCAAAAATGAGGAGCTGCATAATAAAGTTACGTTGTATCACCGATAGGGTAGTGCTTAGGGACAGGTAGTACTCCACTGCATCAAAACCCAATTGGTGGGGAATACACGTATATAGTGCAGTCACATCTGCAGTGGCCAGAATCATACCATCACTAAAGGAAACTGATTCCAATAACCTAATAGTGTCACCCGTATCCTTAAGGTAGGACGGCATGAGTCTGACCAATGGTTGAAGATGGAAGTCCACATATTTGCCTATCCTGGATGTGACCGAATCAATCCCGCTAACTATCGGGCGGCCGGGGGGATTGATTGGGTCTTTGTGGACTTTAGGGAGGTAATATATAGCTGGAATTCTGGGTACAACTGGTATCAGGAAATCACGCTCTTTTTTATTCAGAATCCCCAGGGAGAAACCCTCATTGACCAACTCAATGAGGCACTTCTTATACTGGGAAGTAGGATTGGTATGGATCCGAGAATATGTCTCGGAGTCCCCCAATATTTTGTCCATTTCTTTGACATAATCAGCCTTGTCCAGCACGACTAAGGCTCCCCCCTTGTCGGCTGGACGGATGATTAAGTCTTTTTGTTCACAGAGCTTTTTTAGGCCTCTCTTAATTTTTGGATCAGTGTGTAATTTTTTTATCACTGCCCCTACTGTTCCTAAGCCCCCTGATGCCCATATTCATACGGGGTTAGCTAACCCTTCCCTATTCAACCCCCTGGGAAACATTGCTCCAGCAATTAATGTCTTCCGGAGTTTGGTGTTGGAAGACCTGGACAAACTTCAAAACAAAAAAATACACACTGATCCAAAAATTAAGAGAGGCCTAAAAAAGCTCATCAGAGGCTGCACATAGAAGCTGTTTTTTGATCAGGGGATCCGTGAGTGTAACTGTATCACTGCATCTATGTTCTCCCCTTGACCTACATTATTGCAACATATCGTTTTTTCTTTTGTTTCTTTCCATGAGCTGTGTCACCTTGAAGCATCAAAGCGTCAGCCTGAGCTAAACAAGCACTGTGAAAACTCCCAGCACACCATAGCATTGTTCCTTCTCATTCCAAGCTAATTGCACTGGTCTGTGTGTAGAAAAGGGGGGATGTTTTTGTGTTTTTTGTTTGTTCACATAATGGTTTGATGTTATTATATTTTGTCTCGCATTGCATTTTTGATTGATACCTCTTATTTTGGGTGTATATTTGGTATCATTGGCACACATTGTACACTGTATACTAACAGCAGCAAAAGTTGGTATTAGCGCATTACTACCGTTTCTACAAACTGTATAACATGATGACCTTAATGAAAGATTAATGAGGCTTTATGTAAAGTCTTTAATTATTTCAAGTTCTCTCAGCTGAAGACTAGCAAATCCTGGAATACAATTCAAGTAACACAGTACTTGAAACAATCCTGTCTCTGAACTCTGCAGTTCCTTTGACCTCATGGTTTTTGCTCTGATACAGTATGCATTGTCACCTGTGAAGTCTTTGATAGAGGTGTGTGCCTTTCCAAATCATGTTCAATCAATTTAATTTACCACAGGTGGAATCCAATCGAGGTGTAGAAACGTCTCAGCAATAATCAAAAAATTGTAGTTTTGAATTTTTAATTCCTCTACTTTGCATTGGGGGTCATTTACTATACTGCCAAGGCGCTAATTAACCGCGAATTAGCGTTAATCGCGCTACTTGGCGCTAAAGCGGTATTTACTATAGCGCTGGTAAAAAAAAATACTCCCAAAATCAAATTTACTATAGTTCCCTGAAACTAAATAGGGCCCAAACCCTTAATCTGCTAAAAGCTGGAAAATTGCACATGGAAATAATTAGGTAGATTCAGAAAGAGTTAGGCCGGCTTATCTACAGATAAGCCGACCTAACTCTGAATCTAAGCCGACCTATGTTTAAGTGTATTCTCTAACAGAGAATACACTTGCGCCGTCCTATCTTAGATTGCAATGTTTTGGCTGACCGCTAGGTGGCGCTTCCATTGCGGCCGTGTAGATTATGTAAATGAGCTTTTACGACGATTCCCGAACGTACGTGAGCCCGCCGCAGTCGATTAACGTCGTTTCCGTAAGGCCTTAGGCGGCCTAAAGTTAGAGCTATGCTCTAGTGGCCTAGCCAATGTTAAGTATGGCTGCCGTTCCCGCCGCGAGGTTCGAATTTTTTACGTCGTTTGCGCTAGTCGTCCACGAATCGGGAGTTACGTAGTTTACGTACACGTCGAAATCAATAGGCCCGTACGGCGGCCTTAGCCGCAATGCGCACTGGGAAAATTTGGCGCCCGGCGCATGCGCAGTGCCCAAAAACGTAAAAAAACTTGAGGTCAAGCCTCATTTCCATACAACACGCCCCCCTCCAACCAATTTGAATTAGGCGCCCATACGCCCGCTCGTTTGAGGCTACGCCGCCGTAGATTAGCAGGTAAGTAGATTGAGAATCACTACTAGCCTAGTTAATTTACGGCGGTATAGCCTAAACAGGCTAGGCTAGGCCGTCCTAAAGTTAGTCCAATCTCTTTGAATCTACCTAAATGTTTAGAGCATAATAATATTGCCTAAATGGTACTGAAATATGCAGTATATTTTTTAAAGATAATCTGCTTTTAAACTGTGTGAAAAAATGATTTCTACACTGAAATATCTTTAGGAGTCTGAGAAGAGATAAATTCCCCGTTTTTGTACAACTAGGTGCCAACACAACTGAGCATGCTCAGACCTGAAAATAGCTCTCATTTTAACAATCTTTACCCAAACTCACACAGGTGTCTTTACAAAGCACAAACAATACCATTGCTGATGCAAATTTAAAATGAGTCACAATTTTTTGTGATTTTTATTATTTTATCATTTTTATTTTTTCAAAATAATAATAATTTGAGCCCAAAAAATGTAATATGTGTACCAACATAAGAAATTCAAAATGTAATTCACCAAAATTTGAGAGTAATATTACTATTCTACACCCACAAAGAACCACCAAATATCACAGAATAATTCAAGAAGAATTAAGCCTCGTACACACGTTCGGATTTTCCGACAAGAATTGTGTGACGACAAAAATCCGACCGTTTGTACGCTCCATCGGACAATTGTTGTCGGATTTTCCGACAAAACAAAACAACCTTTTGTGTGCAGTAGCCCTCCCAGGGCCCCCCAATATTCACCTGAGCTCCCTCTCGGCCAAGTGATGTCTACGGGAGCAGAGAGCCTCAGCTCTCCAGGGACTCTCACTCCTGACTGACTGAGGCAGCAGCAGGAGCTATTGGCTTCCACTGCTGACAATCACAGCGTGTAAGCCAATAAGGAGAGGGAGGCTTTGTATGCAAATGGACACACACAGCCACGGCTCAGGAGCGTGCCTGCTTGGGTACCCCCAGAGCAAGCAGCTTGCTCTGGGGGCACTCAGCAGAAGGGAGGGGCCAGGAGTGCCAGCGGGAGTCCCAAGAAGAAGAGGATCTGGGCTGCTCTGTGCAAAACCACTGCACAGGGCAGGTAATTATGACATATTTTTTTGCCCTTGATATCACTTTAAATCATTGATTTCTTATGATAGTCAACTCCACCTAGTGAAAGGGGTGTGGGTTGGATCCGCGCAGCGGAGAAACTAACACAGGACAGCGGACCGAAAGTGCTGAAAAAATATATGAATTGCTGCCCCTACTAATTACTACCACAGAGTGGAGTAAGATAATGAAAAGAAGAGGGGTGTAGGTATGGCGCTGTTCTGATTAGAAGAGGGGTGTAGGTATGGCACTGTTCTGATTAGAAGAGGGGTGTAGGTATGGCGCTGTTCTGATTAGAAGAGGGGTGTAGGTATGGCGCTGTTCTGATTAGAAGAGGGGTGTAGGTATGGCGCTGTTCTGATTAGAAGAGGGGTGTAGGTATGGCGCTGTTCTGATTAGAAGAGGGATGTAGGTATGGCACTGTTCTGATTAGAAGAGGGGTGTAGGTATGGCACTGTTCTGATTAGAAGAGGGGTGTAGGTATGGCGCTGTTCTGATTAGAAGAGGGGTGTAGGTATGGCGCTGTTCTGATTAGAAGAGGGATGTAGGTATGGCACTGTTCTGATTAGAAGAGAGGTGTAGGTATGGCATCTAATCAGAACAACTCCACCTAGTGGCCATAATGCTGTCTTTTCCTAAAATACCTCTATCAGGAAAAGACTGCATTATGGCTACTAAATGGACATGACATTCATAAGAAATCACTGTATTAAGCAAAGTACTGTCAGAATCTGCGACAACTTAGCAAATGCTTGAGACATTCGTCCAGCAAATTTTTTCTAACTAGGCACAAGACACAAGCAGCTAAATACTCAAGGAATATTTTTGCCTGAAATATGTTAGTACAAGTATGTTAGTTCACATTAAACACTTTCTTTATGCTGTCAAGAGCTTGAGCTTTGGTGAGTTTCTTCCAACCTTCTGGAAGTTCAGCTGGTTCTGCACTGTATTCTTCTGCAAAATTGTTATTAAACTGTGCGAATATGTATTTCCAGTAATCTGAGGACTCAATGCTGGGGTCAGGCTGGATGGCCCAATCTGGATAATATGTACGATACTCTTTGTAGGGATGAGGTTGAAATTCTGTGTCAAAATTCTGGAAAGTGGCATTGGATACAACCAGAGTAGAACATATATCAATTATCAACTTATTATCAAATAACCATCTCCACGATCCTAATCCTTGGGATCTGTGAATAGATGAAAAGTGCTCCTTGTGGTCACCACCTCCGGCCTCGCAAGGGACACTGCAGAACGGGCACTGCTTTCCACATCCAACCACCTTCCTGAACAATTCACACTGAGGCTTCAGAGTCACTTTGAAAAGTACATCCTCAACATCCAACTCAATCAGCTCTGTTAGGATTTGTTGTTCCGTCTCTGTGAGGAAGTGCTGAATGGCAGATGAAAGCTGCTCAACTACAGCCGTGTTATGGAAAGTGATCACTTTCATCTCATTCTGTGGTATTACCAGATCTCTTTGTAACATTTCACAAACCTTCTCTAAAAATGATGACACGTCAGGACTTTGTAAACACGCTGGATCTCCCATCACAGTTTGGATTTCTGCCTTTATAGAGGAAACTATTTTTTTGTATAAATTTTCCAAAGTTCCTGAACCATCATACTTTTTGTAGATGTAATCCAAAATCCATGATTCTGAAAAAGTCTTATGTGACTTAATGTATTCTACATACTTCTGAAGAGACAGTTCTTCCAATAGTTTTTCCAGCATGTTATACTGAAAAAAGGTCCTGCTACTGAATATTATACTCTCAGAACTGTTGAGGATATCATCCACTATCTTTTCTCCAAGATGTTTGAAGACATAGTCGGTGATTGCTGGTTTGAGACATCGTTCACAGAATTGTCGTGCTCTGTTCTGACTTTCGTCTTTCTCTTGAAATATGCTGAGGAATATTGATAAATACTGAGGTTTTAGGCTCTCCAGACAAGCTCTTGGGTCATTATTTTTTAAAAATTTGTCATGCATCTTTTGAAACATCTGAGCTGCATTTCCAAAAATGATAAGCTTGATATCTAGCTCAAAATGTACCGAGAATGGAAGTCCGGTGGTATTTCCAAGTTGTGTATTGATAATGTGCAGTAATTCCTGACAATAGGTGTCATCGTAATCCTCCGCAGTATCAACTTTTTCTTTAATGTACTTATCACATATATCAATTAGTGAGACAGCAAACGCCTCTATCATTTCAGATGTTTGTTTATCAAAGCCAAGTGATTGCTTGAAATAATTCCAAACAGAGACATCGATATACTTTTTGGTCATTTTAAATGTACGCTGTGCATGGCTTGCTAGATTTTTTACATGCTTTAATTCTTCTTGTACAGCAGACCCTTTACTGCTCAGGTCATTCCTCAATTGTTGTAAAATTGCTTGGCCAACATTAAGCCTATCTAATTCATTAACATGTAAATTTTTCACAGTTTTCTCCCACATTGTTTCAAATTCTTGTTGTATTTTCTCATCATTTAGTTTACAGTTCATCTCACTACAGTTTTCCAGGAGCACACTAATTTTTTCTTCTATCAGCTGTTGATATTGATTCTGGATGTTCTGAATCTTATACTTCCCTTTCTGGATAGAAATTGCTTTGGTACATTTGTTTAGAGCATTTCTTTCAAGCTCTTTTCTTAAGAATTTTACGCTCAGTTTGAAATCTTCCCGGTAACGTTCTATAAGATGAAAATTTTCATCGTTATTGTCATAGTATTTTTCTAACAAGGCCAACATTTTGTTTTCTTCTTCAAACAACAACTGTTGAAGTTCTCTCCTGTACTCTTCACAGGTTTCTCTATCCAGATTCTCAGCCGACTGGTTTTTTATATTATTTTCTGTGCATATTACAAAGTTGTAGACTTTTTTGGAGAATTCCCATTCCCATAATGAAAATTGTATAGACAGTTTATTGTAAGCATCAGCTACCAAACTGTTTCGGAAGCTGAAGATGAATTTTTCATGTTTCACGGCTCTCCACAAACTTTCTATCCATTTGATAAATTCACCAATGCTGCATGAAGCATTCTGGGATTTCATTAATTCAAACAAATGCTGCTTCAGGTTATGGACATTTTCACTGTACCCGGAGTTCACTGGAGCCATTGGAGGGACCCCCTGCCACAGACCAGGAATGTACCAACTGTGTTTTTCCAGATCGTAGTCCAACACATCATTGAAAGATGTGATTCCACTTTTCTTCTCCATTTTAGCAGCCACTTTTGTCATTTCATCCAGCTGTTCCAAAAGTTTCTTCCTGTCTCTCATATTCTTTTCATAAGCTGACACATCACTCACATTTTGGTGTACAAACTGGCAGTTGGGTTTCTTTCCTACTTCTTTCATCCTAAGAAAAGCATGGACCACTATCTGTAAGATATCCTTCATTTCGGTTGTGTTCTCCATGGCCATATTAACAATGGTGATATCACTCAACCCAACCACTAGTGTGGCCAGTTCATTGTCATGTTCATAACTGTCCTCCAAAGATGCCAGTTCCGGAGCTTTCAGCCCCTCAGTGTCAATCACCAGGATGAAGTGACAGCCCAACTCCTTCTTGAAATTCTCTTTCACATTAAGAAGAGTCATGAAAGCTCCTCGTGTGCATCTTCCACTGGCCACCGGGAACTGCAGACCAAACATAGTGTTCAGAAGGGTGGATTTCCCCGTACTCTGCACTCCAAGCACAGTTATCACTCTTATCCTACATCCTCCTCCTGTTTTGGTGTCCAGCTCAGTTAGAACATCAGTAATCCACTTCAGGGGGATGTTGGAGGCATCTCCGTCTATCAGCTCCAAAGGGAACCCATCCAAGAGAAGATCAGCAGCAATCCCCGGAAGACCAGCAAACTGTGCTCTCTCTGCTAGGATTATTTCTTCTTTGACCATAGAACGTTCAGCCTCATAAAACTGCCCTAACTCGCGAAGGAAATGTTCGATCCCTAAAGAACTGTCTGAGATTTTTTGATCTACCTGCTTTAGTTCTTCTGGATTATCTGAGCTGCTTTTACATTTTTCCCTGTATTCCACTTGTAGAGCAGACAGGTTCCTCCTAGCGATCAAATCAAGTTCTAATTTCATCCACATCAGAAAATAGTGTTTCTCTACTTGAGACAATTGGGTGATTGCATTAATAAACAATATCATAGCATCAGTCAAACTATGTTGGTTTTGTTTAGTGTGCAGTGAAATACGTTGCTCTTTCAGTTGAGATTGATATTCTTCCGTGCCCATTTTCCCTTGTTTTGTCATTCTGCAGAGTTCTTTTTCTACTTTGGACAATTGCTTCCACAGATCCCCTTGTAGTTTCAGCATATCTTTCTTAAACACTTCCACGTCTTTGATTACAGAGGTTATATTACATGCACGTTCTCTTGCTTTCCGACATTCTGGATTGTTCTCATCTACATCAATCTGGAGTTTTTTTATTTGTTTTTTCACAGACTCCAAAGACAGTTGTTTGATTTCTGTACTTAATAAGCTTTTGAGGATGCTCTGTATCTTTTTTACAAATTCAGCCTCATTTGAATCGTTCCTTTGGGCTATAATTTGTTTCTTATTGATCTCTAATGTTTCCATTATGTGCTTTAAAAAAGTTTGAGTTTCTGAGTTAATATTTCTACCTGGACCTGGAGTAACAATAAAATAATACTGGGTATCAGTGTTATTACATGTGGATAACAGCTTGAATTGACTCTTAGAAATATTCTCAACAAATATAAACACAGCTGACGAAATTCGAGTGAGAAACCTGAACTGCTGCCAGTTAGTTTCCAGGTCTCCACGTAAGTTGGTCACTGCGATGGGCTCTGGGAAAACATCTGAGTTACCACAAGGAAAATACCAGGACATTTCCACCAGTCCATCAGATATTTTCCTCTTAATGTTCCCTCCTTCCATATCATGGTAAATGAAAAAGTTGTGATGTTGTTGGGCTGGATTTAGAATCTGGTTCAGGATTTTAGATTTGGATAATTTATCTTTTCCTAACCTGGCAAATGAGAAGATTGGCATTGAAGTATTCACCACATTTTCTTCTCTAAATCCTTTACTGCCTGTTAATGACTGAGGTCTCCATTTCTTCACAATGCCCCTCATTGCCCAAAGCAAGAAGGTGCAGCGTGACCCCTCACCAGTGGAGGGGAGTAGCAGTGGGATGGCAAACTGACACATGGACATTTTGGTTACAATCTCTTGTTGTAGAAAACTGTCTGAACAATGCAGGAGAACACACAGGACATCCAGGGGGTGAATGGTATTTGATTTAAAATTTTCATCTTGAAAAATATCAAACGTATCATCATCATCATTTGATTCTAGGGTAGTTGGATCTTTCTTGAGTTGAGTATTTCTTGAGGTCCTGGTCAAAGCCATGAGGTTCCTCAAGAAGTGCCATGGAATTTCTTCAAAATTGTAAAGTTCTACTTCTTTTAGGTTTTCAGATCCAATGCTCAGAATATCACGCAAAGTTACTTTCGAAGACAGGTGCTTTTTCATATTCAGCTGTTCTACAAGGTCCTGAAATTTGTTTTTCTTCTCTGTGAATGGAAAATAAATACTTCTATTAAAAAAAACTGTTTCACAAAATGGTGCAGTAAATAATCATATATACTAAGAGCCGGTTCACACTGGGGCGGCACGACTTCGGGGGCGACTCGGCAAGGCGTCCTGAAGACGACTTCAGAGGCGACTTGCAAAATTACTTCTGTATAGAAGTCAATGCAAGTTGCCCCGAGTCGCCCCCGAAGTCGTACAAGAACCTTTTTCTAAGTCGGAGCGACTTGCGTCGCTCCTATTAGAACGGTTCTATTGAATAGAATGGGACGCGACTTGTCAGGCGACTGAGTCGCCTGACGAGTCGCCCCAGTGTGAACCAGCTCTAACACTTTTTCCGAAACTATCGAACACTAATGCCCCGTACACACGATCAGGCTTTTGCCCGGCCAGAATTCCATCGGAGTAAAAGAAAACATGTTCTCTATCTAAACTCAGATGGACTTCCTCGGAATATCCGATGGAAAAACTCAGATGGGCATAAACACGGTTGGAATTTCCAATGGAAAAAGTCCGTCTGACTTTTTCCATCGGAAATTTACGATCGTGTGTACGGGGCATTAGGCTCCATGCACACTGACATCTACTCTACAGGAGTTTTGTGTTCTGCCTGTAGAAGCAACTCAGTGTTATCCTATATGTCCATACACATTATGACGTTTATAGGCATATTTTGAGATCAACGTTAAGAGGAAGGTTTTTGGTCACCTCTGCGGTTTTTATTTTTGGAGCTATAAACAAAAAAAAAGCAACAATTATGAAAAAAAAAACAATATTCTTTACTTTTTGCTATAATAAATATCCCCCAAAAATATATAAAAAACTAATTTCTTTCTCAGTTTAGGTCGATACTTATTCGTCTACATATTTTTGGTAAAAATAATCGCAATAAGCGCATATGGATTGGTTTGCGCAAAAGTTATAGCGTATACAAAATAGGGGATAGATTTATGGCATTTTTTTATTATTATTTTTTATTAGTAAAGGCTATGATCTGCGATTTTTATCGTGACTGCGACATTATGGCGGACACATCGGAGACTTTTGACACAATTTTGGGACCATTGTCACTTATACAGCGATCAGTGCTATAAAAATGCACTGATTACTGTGTAAATGACACTGACAGGGAAGGGGTTATACACTAGGGGGCAATGAAGGGGTTAAGTGTGTCCTAGGGAGTGATTCTAACTGTGGGGGGATGGGCTACAACTGACATGGCAGAGATTACTGCTACCGACGACAGGGAGCAGTAGATCCCTGTCATGTCACTAGGCATCTCGCTGTTCTGCAGCTCTGCAGCTCCGTGTCACTGGCAGACATTGAGTCCACGGGTCCTGAGGGCATGGTCACGGAGTACGTGAGGGGCGTGCACGTGCCCTGCCGGCAGCACACGCGAGCCCACTGTGATGCAATTGCCTATATGTCTCAGTTTAATTCTCCCTGCTAATTTAATGCTGTGGGTTAGAGGTAACAGGTGTTTTCATGTGTGACTCATCTCTCTGTGAAGACTGTTCATATGTTAAATAAGGCTAGCTTTTGAAAGGCCTTTAATTGTGTGATAACACTGTCTAAAAACCTATTGATGCTCAGAGGTGTTAATAGGTGTCAAGCTGCATGCAGGGACGAAACGTCTGCCTAGGAAACTCAGTGTGTGAAGGTGGTTTGTTGTTATGCTGTTTAAGGAATGTGCAGTGATTAGACATGATAATTATCAGTCGGTGCCGACCTGTCTAGAATGTTTAAGTAATTAGCCTTAGTGTGTGATTAGGGGGGGTGGAGATCTCATTGTTGCTTTAATGTCTTGGACTATATAAAAAGCTGAGAAGAAAACCATTAAAGTGTGTTGTTCCAGCAGTAAGCTTGGCATGTGTGGCTTATTGAGACGACTCCAGGAATATTCCCCCTTCTGGAATATTGGGTGATTATCTTTAAGGGAAGAAGGGAAGACTTTGACGGGGATATCATTCTAATACCGTCACAAATGGTTGGCAGCAGCGGGATTTTCCCTTCTATTCCCCTTTACACCTGGATTCCAAGCAGACACTGGAAGAACTACTGGAAGTTCGTGGAAGGATTGCTAGCAACAAAACCAAGCGGGTCATCATAGCAGAATTAATGGAGATAGACCAGGAGGACGGGATTGCAGCAACGCCAGCAGTACAAGAGATGGAGACACCAGTGATTCAGGAAGAGGAATCACCAGCCAACAAGCTAATGAGAGAGAAGCTAGCATGGTTCGGTCCGAACCCAACAGCGGATGTGGTGCTGAAAGTGATGGACCTGTTAGCGGAGGAGGCTATACAAATAAGAGACGCAGAGCTACAGAAGGAAAACAAATAAGAGACGCAGAACTACAGTTAAAACTGGCAGCAGTCCGACAAGCAGCCGCACATTCTCCAAACAGTGAGTACAGCACAGCAGACACAAGGAAGATTCCGTTTAGCGCTTTTAAAGCTTTTGATGAAAAGGACTGTGAAATTGATAACTACCTGGCAGACTTTGAGCGACAATGTAACCTACACCGAATAGCTAGAGAAGAGTGGGTTGCAATATTGTCAGGCAAACTGTCAGGCAAAGCTTCTGATGCTTTCCGGACCGTGCCAGATCAGGATATCCATAGCTACGCCCGGGTTAAAGAAGTGCTCCTGGCTCGTTATGCAGTAACCCCAGAGTCCCACCGACAGAAGTTCAGGGACTCACGCAAAACCACGAAAGACTCTTATGCGGAATGGGCATGCCAGTTATCCCTGTCGGCCTCTAACTGGGTTAACAGCAGCCAGGCCACCACCGCAGAGGACATTTTGCAACTAATGCTCCTGGAGCAATTTTACAATCACATCCAGACGGACGTCAAAGACTGGGTGAGAGATCACAGGCCCATGACTCTACCAGAGGCCGCTAAGTTGGCGGATGAATATGCGGATACTCGCAAGACGAACCAGGTCACACCACAGGTACAACCTCCACGACCAACGGTGCCCTCACACCCACCAGCCGCTAGATACCAACCTCCTAACAGACTGGTGACATCTAGCCCTCGCTATCCATGCCAGGAGGACAACGAACAACGCTGCTTCCGGTGCAAACAGCTGGGTCACTTCAAGCAGAATTGCCCCATAAATGACAACACCAGGTCAAATTGGTCTCAACCTGGGTACCGCCCACCAGCAGCAGCCCATTGTGTAGACTCGGCTTGGGATCTCCAGGAGCTGGGTCAGGAAGAACCATTGGACACCCTTTACGAAGTCCTCACGGTACAATCTGTTATTACGGACAACAGGGAACGCCATTGTCAGCTGGCCATGGGCGACAGCCATGAGCCGGAGGGGCCTTGGAGGGAGCTGGGCAGAAAGAGGCACCGCTGGCTACCCCCCAAGAAGAAGAGGTCCTGGAAGCCGTATAACAAGCTGACCTGGTAGGAGAAGAAGCGACTGGAGGAGAGGGAGTCGGAGCGGGCGTCCCAGATGCGGGCCGAGATGTTCGCCAAGGGCCCACCGGTGGCCCCTTACACGACACCCAGTTCCTGATGATGAAGGACCACGTGGAAAGCCTGCAGGACATGAGCAAGCAGGATCTGATCCGTGAGTACATAGAGCTGGAGGAGTGCATAAGCCGCATGGAGGAGGAGAACAACCACCTGAGGTCACAGCGGGCTGACCCCCCCAGGCTCCATGAACTGGAGATGGAGCTGGAGAAGCTCAAAGAGGAGAACCGGCGGCTGCGGAGGGAGCAGAGGGTGGCTGACCCTATGGGGCACTGATCCCCCCCCCCGGACTCTGAGCACCAGTGCTACAGCATTTCAACAAATATAACTTTTTCTTTTTATGAATCTCCTGCGATTGTCACTTCAGAGCCATAACCTGCCCCTCCCATAGCGGGAGACCTAGACGGTGGCGCACAGACCCATTCGCCGTCTTCACACTGACTTCTGGTGACTCTGCAGATCGCACAAAGACTTGGGGACTGACCGGCATGTGATCTGACGACCCGGTGACATACCTAAGTCAGAAGCAGTTGCCAAGGGAGGTCAGTCACGCCAAACGGAGTTAACCTCGGACTAAAAGCTCTGAACCCGTCAACCCTACTGGACCAGGGAAGGTCCAACCGGGTTTGCCGGAGCAGGGAGAAAAAGGGGGGCCATTGTGATGCAATTGCCTATATGTCTCAGTTTAATTCTCCCTGCTAATTTAATGCTGTGGGTTAGAGGTAACAGGTGTTTTCATGTGTGACTCATCTCTCTGTGAAGACTGTTCATATGTTAAATAAGGCTAGCTTTTGAAAGGCCTTTAATTGTGTGATAACACTGTCTAAAAACCTATTGATGCTCAGAGGTGTTAATAGGTGTCAAGCTGCATGCAGGGACGAAACGTCTGCCTAGGAAACTCAGTGTGTGAAGGTGGTTTGTTGTTATGCTGTTTAAGGAATGTGCAGTGATTAGACATGATAATTATCAGTCGGTGCCGACCTGTCTAGAATGTTTAAGTAATTAGCCTTAGTGTGTGATTAGGGGGGTGGAGATCTCATTGTTGCTTTAATGTCTTGGACTGTATAAAAAGCTGAGAAGAAAACCATTAAAGTGTGTTGTTCCAGCAGTAAGCTTGGCATGTGTGGCTTATTGGGACGACTCCAGGAATATTCCCCCTTCTGGAATATTGGGTGATTATCTTTAAGGGAAGAAGGGAAGACTTTGACGGGGATATCATTCTAATACCGTCACACCCACTAAGCCACGATTTAAAGGGGACGTACTTGTACGTCCATTTGCGCAGCCGTGCCATTGTGCCGACGTACATCGTCATACACTGGTCGGCAAGCGGTTAAGGAGGAGCTCCAGGCTCCTTGATAAAAAATAAAATCCTGCAGCTGCTGACTTTTAATATAAGGACACTTACCTGTCCAGGAATCCCACAATGGCCTCATCCGAGCTGATTCTTCAATTGGCATTGGGTGTAGGAGCCAGTGGTGTAGCTAGCACATCTGGCACCCGGGGACAAGAAAAATGGTATGTGGCAATATAGCAGCACCACGCCAAAACTGTTGGTGCAGTCAGATTGCATCAACAGAGGGAGGGGCTTAAAGGGCCTTATGCCTTAATGACTGTGCCACAAGCGAGTATGTAGCAGACAGTACAAACTTCAGTACACTAATTTTAATAAAATAAAACTGTTCTATTACATATCCTTTACTACAAACAGCTACCCCTAGGGCTCTTTCACACATGTGGACCGTTCAGGTTCGCCTGTCAGTTTTTCAAGTGGACCTGAACAGACGCTCCATGCACCTCTATGGAGTGAAGGATGTCAGCAGTGACATGTCCGCTGGCATCCGATCGCTTCGATCCACTAAATGCAGACGGATGGAAACACTATTTTCCATCCATCTGGCAGATCAGAACAGATGAAAACAGACAGGCGGTCTGTTTTCATCCGATCCCCATAGAGGAGAGTGGGGCTCTGACAGGTCCGTCCCCGCACAGGGATGGAGGTGTGTCTCTGGTGACACCAGACCTTTATTTATTTTTCCTTCCTGCACAGTGAGCGGAGACGGACCTGTCATCTGCCAGCTCAGCGGGGATCAACGGAACGGAACTGAGCAAGCGGAGTCCATCAAAGTGGAAAGCCTTAAAGTGATATTGAAGTCTTGTTTTTTGTTTGTTTTTTATAAACAATAAACATGTCATACTCACCTGCTCTGTGCATTTTTGCACAGAGCATTCCTCTTCCTCCTCTTCTTGGGTCCCATGCCGGTGTTCTGCCGAATAAGTTCCGCCCGGCGGATAAGGACCCCCCTTTTACTGCGCAGGCGTAGCGCTTGTGCAGTACGAACTTCAACTGAGCCTCCGAAAATAGCCGAACATGTAGAGCTGAGTGTCAGCTCTACACGGCGCATGCGCAATGACTATGACACATGCTGCACGCTCCCGAAGCTAGTGCTACTCTGCAAGGGGCGGGGGTCATTTAAGCAATAAAGTACACGTCTTAGCGGGGCGTGTTGATGGGCGGCTGAATGGGTGGCTTTTGCAATGTTGATGGGCGGATTTTGCAATGTCGAGTATTGAAATTGGCCATCAACATTGAAGTACCCGCTCTTCTCATCTCTGTGCATCATTTTAACCACTTCAATACAGGGCTTTAAAACCCACCTCCATACCGGGCCTATTCTGGCACTTCTCTCCTACATGTACAAATCATCATTCTTTTGCTAGAACATTACTCAGAACCCCCGAACACATTATATATATTTTTTTAAGCAGACACCCTAGGGAATAAAATGGCGGTCTTTGCAACTTTTTATCTTGCACGGTATTTGCGCAATAATTCAATAATTTTTCAAACGCCTTTTTTGTAAAAAAAGGTTTCATGAATTCAAAAATAACAAAACAGTAAATTTAGCCCAATTTCTTTGTAAAATATAAAAGATGATGTTACACCGAGTAAAAAGATACCTAACATGTCATGCTTTAAAATTGCGCACACTCATGGAATGGCACCAAACTTCGTAACTTAAAAATCTCCATAGGCGACGCTTTACATTTTTTACAGGTTACCAGTTTAGAGTTACAGAGGAGGTCTAGTGCTAAAATTGTTGCACATGCTCTAACGCACGCGGCGACACCTCACATGTGTGGTTTGAACGATGTTTACATACATGGGCGGGACTTACGTGTGCGTTCGCTTCTGGGTGCGAGCTACCGGGGACAGGGCCGGTTTAATTTTTTTTATTTATTTATTTATTGTTTTACTTATTTATTTATTACACTTTTTTTTACATTTTTTTTCCTATCACTTTTATTCCTATTACAAGGAATGTAAACATCCATTGTAATAGGAATAGTGTGTGACAGGTCCTCTTTAAGGAGATATGCAGGGTCAATAAGACCCCACATCTCTCCTCCAGGCTGGAAAGAATGAGATCGTGAAAGAAAATCTCATTCTTACTAGCCGCAATTGCGGTTTGTTTACTTACGGGTACCCGGGCGTGACGTCATCACATCGCGCCCGGGCCTCAGACGGTCATAGAGATGACTGGTGACCAGAATATCCAGAATATCTGCTGACAATTCCCAAGGCATATATCAGATATTGGAACCTCTGTGATAAATGGTGTAAGTGCTAGGTTGCACTAAATAATAAAAAAATATAATAAAATAAAATAAAAAATACAAAAAATGCCAAAGTGCAACAAACAGTGAGTGTCAGCAGTAATAATGTGATCCCTAAGTGACCAAATTAATGTTCAATAAGTGGCTTGCACATCAGCAGGTCATTCCAAAAAACTTCTGGTCTAAGTCCAGACTCAGATGGTGACAAAAGCAAACAGTACATAAGAAATCGGTGGCCACTTAGTGCAGCGTCTACCAGTCTGGTGCCCGTTTGTCACCTTGGGACCAGTTTTGGTTTTTATTATAGATTTTTTTGTACTTTCATATGTTCTTATACTTTCTTTTTTGCAATCGGTTATACAAATAAACGAACCCCCTTTTTTATAATAATACACCATGCGGATATTTTTCTTTCTTTGAGTGCTTATCTCATACCAGGGGATTCTACTCCTCAGTGACCATACAGAGGACCATACAGAGGACCACCATTGGCTTGAGATTGAATAGCAAGGAGAGAGGCTTCACGACCCTATCACCAACTGCCTATTACCCCGCTGGGGTGACTACTTCTGGTGAGTAGGGAACTGATGGGGAAGTCACCAATTTACAGGACAACACTGAAGCATATCACTTTGTCACCGATTTCTTATGTACTGTTTGCTTTTGTCACCATCTGAGTCTGGACTAAGACCAGAAGTTTTTTGGAATGACCTGCTGATGTGCAAGCCACTTATTGAACATTCATTTGGTCACTTAGGGATCACATTATTACTACTGAGGCCTTGTACTCACGACCGGATCTGTGCGCTGAAAACTGTCTGCCGGACAGTTTCCGGCGTACAAGGCTGATTTTTGTTTGGTTCCGCTGGCTTGTACACACCAGCGGACCAAATTACCGTCGTACCGGAACGCGTGCACGTAAACTACGTACGACGTCACTATAAAGGGGAAGACCAAACTTAATGGCGCCGCCCTCTGTTCCTCTTTTGCTAGTTACGGGTTTGTTCGTGTTAGTGAAGGTTTGGTTAGAGCTGATTCGCGCTTCTCGGTCTCCAGGCTTTGACAGCGTGTATTCACGGGTTCAGTGCGTGTGCTTGCGGTAACGTAGTTGTCATTCGGCTATAGGCTAGCAGGTTGTTTCTGCTTTTGCAGTTGCATCCTGTGCGCTCGTATCTGTTTGTCACGCGTTTGTCGCAGGTAGTGCTGGATTTGCGAGTGCTTTCTGTTTGAGTGTGTTCTTGACTGACCAGCCGGCCGGTTTGAAGCCATGATGGAGCAGCAGCGTCAATTTTCGCGAGTTGGTGCTGTTTATGGGATGGCTGCTGGATATGTTCATTTTTCCAGTACTTTGGCCAGAAACAGGGGGCGGAGGCGTTTCTGGACCAAGAATTGGTTGCGCCAGCGTGACCAGTTCTCACATATGCCTCTGCTTAGGGAACTCCAGGAGAATAATCCTAATGACTTTAGGAATTTTCTCCGCATGACGGACCCCGTATTCAACCGTCTGCTGGAACTTCTGTCCCCCTATATCACGAGGCAGGACACTGTGATGCGCCAAGCCATCACGGCCGAGCAGAGGCTTATTGCCACGTTGCGGTACCTAGCGACTGGGAGGAGCCTGCAGGACCTCAAGTTCTCGACAGGCATCTCTCCGCAGGCGCTTGGGGTCATCATACCGGACACGTGTGCTGCCATCATTAAAGTTCTGCATGAGGAGTATATAAAGGTACGTTTCCTGGCTGTAATAATGTGGCCAACTAACTTTATTTTTAATTTCCCAGATATGCTGTGTGTTTAACTAACGTTCCCTTTTCTCCCTATGCATGTTGATATAAGCTTTACATGTTTTATTCTTGACCTACCTGCATATTTGTCCCTTACCCAATATTAACCTGTCTAGCATGCTATCCTAGGGACAAACCCACCTTTCCATTTTTTCAAGCTCGAATTTTTGGCTTTTGTGTCCCCCCCCCCCCCTTCAAACTTTTTTAGTCCCCATCAGAGGGCTGTGTAGTCTCTTAATTAAGTGGCCCTATATATTTCATTCCCCAAATTCTCCATGCACATTTTTCAAATGCAATTATAATACTGTGAATTTTCACAAGGATGCTTGTAGGATGTTTTTGTGCCAAAGTACTAAATCTCTTTTTTTGTTTGTCCCCACAGCTACCCTCCACACCACAGGAATGGCAGTCTGTGGCTTCCCAATTTGCCCAGCGGTGGGATTTTCCAAACTGCGGTGGAGCAATAGATGGGAAACACGTCCGCATAGTGCCCCCACCCCACTCGGGGTCCTACTATTATAATTACAAGGGTTATCATAGTATTGTGTTGATGGCGGTGGTGTCGGCACAGTATGAGTTTCTATATGTGGACGTGGGGAAGAACGGCCGGATGTCTGATGGGGGAGTGTTCGCACGGACTGATTTCTATGATCGTCTCCAAGCTGGTGGTCTGGCATTGCCACCAGATGAAGACAATGTGGAAGGACTTCCGTTTGTGTTCCTAGCGGACGAGGCTTTCGGGCTTGGTCCTCACCTCATGCGGCCTTTTCCCCAGAGGACCCTCACCTCAGAGAGGAGTGTGTTTAATTTTCGGTTGGCCAGGGCTCGGAGGGTAGTCGAGAATGCCTTTGGGATACTCACCAACCGGTTCCGCCTGTTCAGGACATCGATACATCTGGCGGAATATAAATTGGACACCGTTGTATTTGCCTGCTGCATTTTGCACAACTTTTTACGCAGGCACTCCCAGACGTACCTACCCGACATCGGTTCTGAGGCAAGACTACCCTCAGATCCCCTTCCCGGGCTGGACACTGGTCGCGCTGGCTTGGCCCCCCAATCAGCTCGTGAGGTACGCGACAAATATGTTGAGTACTTCATGGGTCGGGGGGCCATTGCTATGCCAGATCATATTTCTTTCTAATTCGGCCCCCAAAGAAAGGAATATTCTAAAAAATAATAAATAATTAGACCATTGGACTTTATACAGTTGTTTGTCATTAATGCTTTTTCTCTTTTTATCTGTCTTCCTGGTTCTCTAACTAACTTCTGCCATTTTACTGCATAATTGATTTCTCCACTTTTAGTAATTAACCACATTTTGCACAGTATTCACTCATCTACAAACAGGGTATTGAGTCAAGAAATAAGAAGCAACTCCATTAGAAAATTTGTAGGTCATTTTTTTTATTTTTGCTTGTTCATGACCCCAAAAATTAGTTTATATTTTTTTCATTACTCCCTGCTTTTGTACTTAGGAGTCTACAATAATTTTTTTTTTATTTTTGCTTGTTCATGACCCCAAAAATTAGTTTATATTTTTTTCATTACTCCCTGCTTTTGTACTTAGGAGTCTACAATAATTTTTTTTTTATTTTTTATTTTTTCAGGTAATTCACCAAAAAATAGTATGAAGATTATACATTTTTTAACAAGTTCACAGTTTTGTTTATCAAATATAGTTTGATTTATTGTTTACATATATATATATATATATAGAATATTTTTGGTGTGGTGTTTACCGCCTTTGTATTTTTTCTTCTCGGCATATTTTTTATGCCCAAAAACCTATAATTTTTTATTTTTTTTTTTATTAATTTTTTGGTGTGTTTTTAAATACGAATATTTGTTGTTGAGATTTAGGAGTCAAATCTCGACTTCACTAAATTCAGTGATTAGAGAGATTTATAATTCTATATATATATATTTTGAATTTTTATCGGTGTTTATTCTTTATGGTCTAAACTTTATAGTAGCCAAAAATGTACAACATGGTCAAAAACTAAAAAAATAAAAATATAAAAATATAAAAATTCACAACAGCAGTCAGTCATGGTGTGCTTTCACACTGGAACACGCCAAAATTTGAAGATACACACATTCAGTGCAAACTCGCCAAATGTCATTGGTTCAACAGACAAATGGCCACATGTGCTATCTGACATCATGGGTGATCAATGTCTGTGTTTTGTGGGAGCAAACCCTTCCTCTCAACTACTTGAGGATGGAGGAGGGGGTTGGACCCACAAAGCACAGACACTAGGGCCCAGATTCACGAAGCTCAGCGCATCAATAGGCGGGCGTATCGCAATGCAGATACACTAGACCGTCGAAACTTAGAGAGGCAAGCAGCCTATTCAGCAAGCAAATGCGCGCTGCGATGCGCCATCGTAATGTAATTTTGATGGCGTAACCCGACGTAATTCAAATTGGGAAGGAGGTGGGCGTGATCCATTTAAATGAATCGTGACCCCATGCAAATTAAGGTCCGAACGAACGGCGCATGCGCCGTCACGTGATCGCATCCCCCGCGTCCCACTGCGCATGCGCCCCAATTCGCCGATCGTATTCCCCCCCACGATAACCCAGCCCACCGTTTCCGCCCAGGGCATAAATCCGCCCGGACATGCGCCAGTCAAGTGCAAAAGTACACCTGCTGGTTTTGGTCGTTTGGTGTGGCTACTTTTGCTTTGTTCAGATCAAAAAAGATGTCTGAGGCTGGCACGAAAGATAGGAGGGAAAAAAACTTTCTTATTGAGGAGAAGGCGGTGATTATAGATGCCATGAGGAAGTATAACAAGTTCCTCCACGGCAAGGAAAGTGGCTCGACCAGCAAGGTCCGTAAGGATCAAATCTTGGCACAGATTGCTGCGGAGGTGAGTGCCCTTGGCTATGCCAACCGGACCCCAGACAAGATCGCCAAGAAGATCAACGACCTGCGGCGTCTTGTGAAGGAGAAGGTGGCCAAGATAAAAAAACACAGTAGGGGCACCGGAGGTGGACCAGCCCTGAAACTAAGACTGACACCTGATGAGGAGGTCATTGCCAGGTGCCTGGAGAAGGAGCAGGTGGAGGGCCTGGAGGGCTTCGAGTCAGTTGATCAGCCCTTGAGGACAGGTGAGTGTGTTTTTTCTTTTATCTGGTGTATAGCATGTGGGGGGGGGGGGGGAGTGAATATGTGACAAGTGTGTGGGTCCACCAACATGTTACTGTTTTGTGTCATCCACAGATGTGCAGGATGAAGCGGGCCCATCCTCGGCTGCTGGCCAACCAAGCCCATCCCAGGATACCAGTGTCCACACCTCTCCATTAGAGGAAGTGGAGGAGGAGCACGGGCACCTGGATGATGGCATATATCTGGGGGATGAGACCACCGTCGCTGGACCCTCCCATACCTCCATAGGGGATACCCCCCCAAGGGACTCCAACTTTATTGTAACCCCCCCAAGGGCCTCCACCCTTTTGGGAAGCCCCCTAAGGGCCTCCGACCTTTTGGGAAGCCCATCCTCCCTAAGGGAAGTTCCCTCAGGGTCCTCCCCATACATTCGTCCCCAAGCCTCACCTGCACCCAGGAAGGCAATTAGGAAGACGAGGGGTGATACTGATGCCTTAGAAGCCACTTTGGCTATGGACCTGGCCAGGCAGACCCAACATGTGGGTTCTGTTGCATGTGATATGCGCCGGGTGGCAGCCAGCCTGGCCTCCATGCAGCAGACCCAGGCTGCTTTCACTGCCACCATTAGTGAAAATGTGCAGGAGGTCAGTGCCAACAGCACTGCGTTGGTGACCTGCGTTAGGGACCTGGATGACACTAATTCAGGCCTTGTGGCAGAGGTGAGGAGCCTGGGAGTGGCCATACAGGCCAATACAGCAGCCATTGAGGCGGTGGGGAATCAGACCACTGCGGTCCTCACCCGCATAGCCCTGGCTTTAGAGGGTATCCAGGCAGCCAGGGAGAGACCGGGGGATGTTCCTCCTCCCAATGACCCACCCCCCCACCCGCGGCTGCCCCCAGGCAACAGAGGGCACGGAGCCTTGGCACTAGGCGTAGTACACGTCGGGCCAGATGAGTGCCATTTATATTATTTTATTTTTATATTCTATTTGATTTTGGGTTATTAATTGATACTCATGATATGAGTGATATTTTTTTATTATGATACTCGATTGGAGTTGTATTTATTTTATTTTTATTTGGGATATATATATTGACAAATATTTTCTGAAAAACATACAGCAACATAATTGGAGCCTTGACGTGGCGTTGCTGCTCCCAAGTACCGCACGGTGTACTTCGGTCTAATCCAATTTATTGGTGTTTGGGGGGGGGGTGTGTTAGGGACCACAGTGGGGTGCATGCGTGCATTAGCATTGTGACATGTTTCATGTGCGTGTTGCACGTGAAAATAAGCCTACCACGAGGCATCTCCTGACTGCTCTTCCCTCTGCAGACGGGGGACCCTCGGGTGGGGGGGGAATGTCTGGTTCGGGGGTCAGGTCATGACGGACTTCAATCTGCAGGCCCCTTCTCATTGCGAAATTGTGCAAAATGCAACATGCCCCGATTATCTGGCACACAAAGTCTGGGGCATACAACAGTGTACCCCCAGACCTATCTAGGCATCGGAAACGTGACTTCAGGAGGCCAAACGTGCGCTCCACCACTCCCCGGGTACGTATATGAGCCTCATTGTAGCTTCTTTCTCCTGGTGTTTGTGGGTTCCGGAATGGAGTCATGAGATGGGGTCCCAGGGCATATCCAGAGTCACCTGTAAGGGAAAAGACAGGAGGATGTTAGTCATGCATGTGCCCCTCGTGATGTCAGCATCATGGGGGGGGGACAGTAATGCCTGACACCCATGTCACTCACCAACCAGCCAGCTGTCCCCATACACGTTCTCTTCAAATTGTCTTGGGATGTCGCTTTGCCGGTAGATAAAGCTGTCATGGGTGGCTCCAGGGTGTTTAGCACATACGTGCCATATGAGGCCTTGAGCATCGGTTATTACTTGTACATTAATGGAATGCCAATTCTTCCTGTTACGGTACATATGCTCAGCGTCACGGGGGGCCTGGAGTGCCACGTGAGAACAATCAATGGCCCCCACAGTGCGTGGAAATCTGGCTATTTTATAGAAATCGGTTCTTGCCTTCATCTGCTGGACCTCCTGGGTGGGTCTCACAATGTGGTGGGACATCCGTCTCAGGATGGCGGGTACAACTTGGTGCACGCACCTACTCATTGTGGATTGGGACATCCCAGCCAAATTTCCACTGGTTCTTTGAAATGATCCACTGGCCAAAAAATGCAGGGTTGCCATGACCTTGAGCAGTGGCGGCACTGCTTGTGATCGATGTGTTGGGTTGGTGAGGTCATCCTGCAGGGATCGTACTATTTCCATGATGGCTTCAGTGTCAAATCTCAACAAGCGAAACACCTCCGATTCCACCATGCCAAAGAGGTCCATGCGATCTCGGGGTACCCTCTCCTGTGCCCTCCTCCTCCTCCTGCGTGCTCGTAGACGCCGTAGTACTATGACCACGGCTGCCCCTGACATGTTGGCACACAGATGTGTTGTCCTGCAAGTGTTGTTGCTCAGCTCCTCTGTCACGCTGCTGCTGTTGCTGCTCTCCAGCTGACCTGTGCAAGTCCGTTGCAAAGTTACCCCTGCTTTTATGAAGGGTAACTTTAGATCGGGCTAGCAGCTTACGCGCACCGCGCGTAGCCTACGACGGACAATCGTACGCATGTGAATCGGCATTTCGCCCTCATTTGCATAATTGAATAGCTAATCAATGGGAACGAAGAATACGCCTAGCCTAAATATGCGCCTAAGTTTCGCCGGCGGAGGACAGTTGCGTTGGACGGGTGAAGCCTAAGTTCACGTGTATGTGCTTCTGTGGGTACCGCGCATCGATACGACGGCGCACATCTACACTTACGCCGCGTATCTCGAGATACACCGTCGTATCTGCTTCGTGAATCTGGGCCTAGATATTCTGTGATGGCAGATAGCACATGTTGGCACACTGTGTGTGTATCTTCAAATTTTGGCGTATTCATTATTAAAACAGTAAAAATGTTTGTGGGGGCGGGGGATGGGCGGGGGGTGTTTCAGTCTTTGACACGGCCCATCATGTCAATAATATTTTTGAAATTAGATTCGATGACCATCATTCTTTGCCGCATATTGTCCATTTCCGTGCTGCATTCCAAAAGGACATTTGTTACATTCTGTTCCATGACAACCATCCTTTCACGCATATTGTGCATTTCAGTGCTGCACTCCATTACCTGCTGAATAATTATAGCAGCACTTGCACGTGAAAATATTGACACACCATCCTCCTCCCCTAAAAACAAAAAAAATGGTCATTTACCAAATTATTTTTGGATGAGGCCTATCTACATATGTTTTTTATAATCAAGCTAGGGTGACACTGACCTGATGGGCTTCTCCTTTCCACCTCTTCGACATCTTCTATCACTCCTCCTTCTTCCACCACTTCCCCATCATCTTCTATCACTCCTCCTTCTTCCACCACTTCCCCATCATCTTCGACTCCTCCTTCATCCATCAATCCACCTTCTTTCAATTCGCCAAATTGTTCTTCCGCCACTTGCCCTTCATCTGCTATAAATTCTAAGTCCAAAATTACTTCTTCCTCCTCTCTTCCTTCATCCTTTCTTCCTTCCTCCTCTCCTTCCACATCCTCTACTCCTTCCACATCCTCTTCTCCTTCCACATCCTCTTCTCCTTCCACATCCTCTTCTCCTTCCACATCCTCTTCTCCTTCCACATCCTCTTCTCCTTCCACATCCTCTTCTCCTTCCACATCCTCCTCCTCCTCCACATGTTGAGATGGAAGATTTTGGCCTTGTCTGGCCCTCTCTGCCTCCTCCAAATGCTGGCGACTTCTTTCCCCTTAAATTAAAAAAAAAAAAATGTAGACTCATCAGCACACAGATATTGGAGAGCATAAATCGCACACATTGCTTAGAAGAGGCTTTCATTTAGTTACTTTTATCTTTCACCAAACCTACATTTTGCAATTACTTCTATGGCAAGCTCTGATCCTGCCCCTTTTTAGCAAAGTGACACACATG
Organism: Rana temporaria; assembly: GCF_905171775.1. Lineage (NCBI taxonomy): Eukaryota > Metazoa > Chordata > Amphibia > Anura > Ranidae > Rana > Rana temporaria. The sequence goes on from NC_053494.1 coordinate 7,660,808, forward strand.
GATGTCCCCCCTAAACTGTATTTTTGGGAGACCCTACCAAAACCCATTTTTGATTTGGGGAGACACAGGTGCTGTGCATTGCAGATGTGAAAACATCTGCTTTAGTACCACTGTTTTTAGAATGTATCCTGTTTGCCTTTCCCATTCTCCTCATTCTATTCTTTAGAACTAGCTTTTACACAATGTTTACAAACAAAGTTTTTGGCCAGTGAGCCATGTCCAGGTGTGTTGTTTCTGGAATAACCGAGCCTTTCTGAGAAACTATGTGATGTTACGTGGTTTACTAAGAACACTATTTGTAAATATGTAGTTATTTATGTCATAAAAAATAAATGACAACATGTCTTTAAAATTACAAGCAGGCCAAGGAGGCAGATGGTGAAATATACATGGCAACACATTATTGCAGACTATCAACCCCCCCCCCCCCAACCCCAAAATATATTTACTTACTTTTACGAAGAATTTTAAGGATCTTCTTCATCTGATGTGGCTCCCTCAATTTTAAGTCTGACCAGCGTTTCCTCAGCTGTTCCTTGGACCTGGTGATCCCAAACATCCTCTGCATTCTCCTCGCCACCTTGTCCATAATATGTGCCTTTCGGCGGTTAGGGGTCTTGTATGGCCCTAATTCACCATCATAGTCCTTCTTTCGCATGATGTAAACTAACTCCACCATTTCCTGGAACCGCATATTAGTGGCTTTATATCTTCTTTGCCTTGATCGGGACGTCCCTGCCTCTGTCCCTTCACTTGTGGCATGAGAGCATCGTGCCCGCTCGTGTGACATCGCCATCTTTCCTTTCCCACAGAGATTATGGGCGGGGAAAAGATGAATTGTTACACCATGGGCGGAGAAGAGGGCGGCGTTTAATACATACGCGGAGTGTAGAGAATGCAAACAACGTGTTTACGTAGGTTACGCGGAGAATCTTCGAGCGCATCCAGAACATACACAGTTAAGGCCATATTTCATAAACACATTGATTAGGGGCCTAGCAAAGGTGACGAGGGCGGGCTTTAATAAATACGCGGAGTGTTTAAAAGGTGCACGCCGTGATTACGCATCTTACGCGGTAATTAGGCGAGCGTGAGAAACGAGGAGCGAGAGACAGGATTGTAAGGAAATTAAAAATGGGATCAGCAGAGGCCTATAAAATGTAGACACATGGGATGGGGGTTTGGGCTGTTGGTTGCACCCGTTTTAAGCTATTCTGTCTATGGGGTACCACAATGTTATTTTGGTATCCAAATGCTTTTGGACAACTCACAAAATAGAGATGTGAACAATGCTGTACCTCATTGACAAGTTTTTGAATGGTGTATTCAGATCAGGCAAAGTATTGTTCAAGTGTTGGTTATACAGAGGTCATTAGGAAGTGTCTTTTATGTCATCCATTGTCAGGGGCATGAGATTTACACATGAAAGAGTGCCTAGATGAATACTGTCATTTGTAATCATTGTTTATTTTTCTATCTTAAAATTTGTTACTGCAATGTTAACAATGGCTCTGCATCTAGCAAATCAATGTTTGGTACAACCAATGCGGCCGAGCTGCCAATCATTGTTTAAACAAGAGAGACCGTGTTTGTAATTAGATATAGGTAATAAATTAGAAGACACATATTATATCAAGGTCAACGCTGATCCTTTTGAATGTTTATTTTTCTTTGGTTTATGTTTTGCGAATGTAGACTCAAAAAGAAATATCATATTTCATAACGGGAAATGGACCAACTACAAACCAAGGAAGCTATAGAGGCCTTACTCCAAAAATATCAGGACACGCCCATCCTGTGGAATTCCAAACACGCGTTATATTGCAATAAAGAGGTACGAGCGGCAGCACTAGAAGAGCTAGCAAACTATATGCAAACATGGGTGCCAGGATGCACTGCCAACATGGTGAAGGATAAACTTGCCAACCTGAGAAGCACATACAGAAGAGCATATAAAGCTAATAAAAGCAAAAAATCGGGAGCAGCAGCAACACAAGCAAAGGAACCCAAACTGTGGTATTACAAACAGATGGCTTTTTTGCGGGACGAAATGGAAGGCAGGAAAACGATGTCGAGTCTTTCTTCCAACCTTTCCTCCATGCTACCTTCCAGCGGACATTCCCCAGATGACCACAGCCCTGCAGAGTCGGAGGAAGAGGGCCTGGCTGACAGAGATGCAGATCTGCCACCCTTCGATGAGGAGGTATAGTAGTTTCCTCTATATTTCTGGCGTAAATAATTATTGGTGGATTAATGATTTGATATTGTAAAATAAAAGCCAAGCTGGGAAAAAGCACAAAAAAAGGTGTACAGACAAATAGGTGTCAGGGATGACAACTGCAGGGGTCAGAAGTAGAGTGTATTCAAGTAATAATGAACAGAAAATACTAAACGAAAAACATGAAAATGAGTGTGGTTTTATTTAGCGAAATTGAAAAAAATGTCCTTTTTTTTGCACACAGGAAGAAGAGATCAGCCAGGAGGTGGCAGATCCTCACGTCTCTGTCAGCCAGGAGGAGGCCGGGGTCAGTGGCAGCCAGGAGGAGGCCGGGGTCAGTGGCAGCCAGGAGGAGGCCGGGGTCAGTGGCAGCCAGGAGGAGGCCGGGGTCAGTGGCAGCCAGGAGGAGGCTGGGCCCAGTGGCCTGCAGCAGGTCCCCCAGGCCAGGAGAACCACCACCAGCCAGTCTTCTCCCCCCCAGGTGAGGCCATCAGGCCGAAGGAGGCAGTTGAGGCCTGTGGAGAAGGCAAGCCTCCGCATGATACAGGAGGCAAGCGCCATCATGAGGGCCCCCCTCAACCCCACAGAGGCCTTCAGTGCCTCATTGGCCCACGATTTGAATGAAGGGGAGGAGGGCCAGAGAAGACTGGCAAAGGCCCTGATGAACCAGGTCCTTTGGTGGATGCAGAAGGGCCTGCTGACCCCAGACACTGGGCTATGTGACCCGGCCCGGCTTGCGGAACACCATCCTCCTGCTGCCACATCGACCCCACCTGCAAGACCCCGTGTTAGATCCGCTGGAAGGCTGCCTGGAGGGAAGGCTGGAAAGAGGAGGAAACGTTGATTCTCTGCCTTCCATTTCCTTCCACATAAAGGACATATTGTTTTGACTACCACAGTTTGGGTTCCTTTGTTTCTGTGCTGCTGCTTCATATTTTTGGGTTTGGCTCCTGAGGCTTGGAAGTTTATCCTTCACCATGTTGGAAATGCAAGTTTGCATATAGTTTGCTATCTATTCTAGTGCTGCCGTTCTGTTTATTTTTAGAGATGACATTTGCCTAAATAAAAGGCTTTTTGCTTTCATTTGAAAACATGTTTATTGTTTGTTAGTTATACTGTGGGGATTATTAGGCAGCAAACCTTTAATAAATATACAATGGGTCATTTACAAAGGACACACTCCTTGGGGGGGGGGGACATTTGGTGTGCCAACATGGTTCAATATTCTCAAATGAAACACAAAAAAAAAAAAAAATCAAAGATTTTTTAAAAAAAACATGTAAAAATATATTAAACAAAATGGTGACATAACTAGAAAGAACAAAAAAAAATAAATAGATGCACATTCATTTACAAAAATTACTACTATAAATTATGGAGGACCACCAACCAAAACACACGTCTGGCATAGAAAACCTTATTAAAGGATTACATCACAAGCAAGAAATGTGACATTTCAGTATGGGACAACTCTATTGAAATTGCATCAGCAAGAGAACGGGGTTATTCTAGCAAGAGAAGAATTAATAAAACGAGGCAAGAAAATGTGGTTTAGTGCGCCTTTTTAAGACATTGTTCTTTTGCGAGAATAAAAGGTTTCTAATGACGAATGTGCCATATCCCAAACAAACGCGAGTTTTACCTGAACGAGCGCTCCCGTCTCCTCATTTGGACTGAGCATGCGCGGGGTTTTTGTACGCTGCTTTTGTGTACAGACGACCGAACATGTCTGACGGACACGATTCCAGCAGACTGTTTTAAAGCAAGACCAGGAAACAGTTGTTCGTTGGAAAACGGTCTGGCCGACGAATGTTTGCTGGAATCCTGTCCGTTACTGCCTACACACGAACGAACATGTCCGCTGAAACTGGTCCGCGGACCAGTTTCAGCAGACATGTTTGGTCGTGAGTATGGGGCCTGACACTCACTGTTTGTTGCACTTTGACATTTTTTTTATTTTTTATTTTATTTTATTATATTTTTTTATTATTTAGTGCAACCTAGCACTTACACCATTTATCACGAAGGTTCCAATATCTGATATCAGCCTTGGGAATTGTCAGCAGATATTAATTTAAACTAATAGGATGTGTCTGTTGTTTTTACTCAGGTATTCCTGTTACGGTAATTTTTTCTATTTTGGTGTTTTATTGATTGATTTTTTAAGGATTCATGAGTGGCACGATCTATATCGACTTTCATATTAGCTCACCCAAAATGTACGTCTGCCTGGTGCATCAATGGTAGCCTTTAAAAATAACCTTTTTTAGGATCTTCTTGGCAGAATCTTCACGTACGTAAACGTTTACGCTTTTTCTTCACAACCAGAAAGTCTTTGCTGGATTTTCCACGATATCATGAATCATTCTGTCCAGATGGCTAGTCAAACCACCTCGTAAACCTTGTAAGTCTTAGTTTTTTTTTTTTTTCTCTTCTGCTTGTAAGGCTACAAGCGATCTACAGGTGAGAAAACAGTCAGCGTAAAAACGCACCCTTGTGTTTTTGAGCCTTCTGTCGCCTGATGGAACACAAACGCCTCTTTGTTCTAGGTCCTTTTGATCGTTTTTCCCAAGACTTGAGCAATCATTAAAGTTTTCATCTCGTCTCTTCATCTCCCCCTTTTTCAAGGCTTTAGGAAAAAAAATTACTGGCTGGCTTCGACAATGTAGAATGGGGAAGAGAGGGGACATTTTTGACACGTGTCATGTGTTATGTCAATAGTCTCTTTCCCAGGCGCTTCGTTCCCAATATTCAAGACTCAGGTTTTCTTCAAAAGTACGACGTTTATTCTTCCATGAAAGACAAGCAAAACGACAATGCTTACATAATTACAGCTGGTAACACATGGCAAGATGATAATTCAGAAGGTTTCAGACGGAGGAAAGATATGATGGTACATCTGTCTGCTGGGTGAGGTCCCTTTTCAGCAGGGTCAGGTGACCCTGAGTTCCTAGCTAGCTACTCACACCACATGGATTCTTATACTGTTTTAAAAGCCAAGCTAAGCATAATTTCTTTTAGAATAGCTCCAAGAAAGGTGGTGATGCTCCTGTCACAAACGTAACACCCACTTGTATATATTAAGTAACACATCTCCACCCATTGTCTTGACGTAGAACTCCAAAAATACATGTAACCTACACAGCAACTGACCTTCGTCTGTCCTCAAGAAACCTCAAAATGGCCATGTTTAAATATTAATTCTCAGTAACCTTTATCACATAAAATAGTAATAAATTCAAAATCTAACAATCAGTTTTCCCATAGGTATGATAAAATTGTAGACTTTACCAAGACTATTTTGTTGGTGTAGGAAGGACAAGTTGGGGATAACTGGGCTGACTTTTCAGTTTCAGGTTCAGTTTCAGGTTCTATTGCCAAATGCAAGAAGTTTGACAAACAAAACGAAAGAACTTGCTTTGTTAGAATGTATGTTACTGCAGTGTCGGGAGGGTCATTCATAGAGTTGGGTATTGATTGCCAGGCAGAAGAGAATTGGATAACAATGTTTCCTAAATTATGGGTAGGAATCCTTAAATGAACGGGCCCAACTGGAATGTAGTACAAATTGTGGAAAATAATTAGGCCCACTTCCAATTTTGACTGATTTAAAGAATCCAAAATGTCTTTATTGGTATTGTCCTGACCAGAAAGAGTGTGATCAGAGTACCTGGTATACTCACCACCATTTATATTGCGTTTTCCTTTTTTGCCACTGTGAGAGGCCATCTTGCCTTCCTGTTTAAGTGAAAGCTGTGAAGAAACAGATAACAGAAGAATTATATTCCATATCATCATCATCCTCATTATTACTACCACATCCTTTACCATGTTCACTGCTTGTCTGTATGTTAATGTTTCCTACCTATGGTTAGTATTACATATCTAACTATGGTTTGTATTCCATCTCTACCTATGGTTAGTATTACATCTCTTTATTTTGTTTACAAAAGTTTTATTTGGAAGACAAGAAATACAAAGGTTACATGAAATGCATAATATGAGTACAGAGATGGTTAGATTTATGGATACATGTTATACAGGATTGCAAAGTGACAAAATTTGTTAGGCATTTGTTACCTCCTGTGCTTCTGTCCCACACAGTACAGATCCCCCCGCGTCCCTTTCCTGCAGCACAGCTAGCCGACATTCCTTCACCCCTTCCCGCAGTGTGATCTAACTCTAAAGATAAATCCTTCCTCGCTGTCCTCTGCTCCCATCCCCCCTGTCCTGGTGGACGCCCAACAGTACAGATCCCCCAGTACTCCTTTCCTGCAGAATCGTGAGCCACCTTTCTCTCCTTTCCCTCCTGACAGCTGCCACTGGGGCATTGGCTTCAGGATGAAGAGGGGTGGGGGGTGCTTGTAAAAAGGTCATGCTTACAGCCCCTTTCTTTCCTAAAAGAACACAGTGAGCAAATACCCAAACACATAAAATTCCTTCTAAAAAAATTGAGGCTACCCACCCATACATACACACAGATATGAACGTGAACTCATTTGTATTAATGCACCTTCGCACAAGGACAACAGTTGTGATATACATGTTACATATTGCCACACATGCTGGAGTGAGAACAATAATTTTAGCATTGGAGTTCCTGCGTAACTCTAAACTGATAACCTGTAGAGGCTTTTAACCACTTCCCATCCGGCCACTGCATATGTACGGCCGGGTGGGCGCTCTCTCCTTCTGAGTGGACATTCAGGAACGTCCCTCAGAAGGAGGGGGATCGTGCGTGTGCATACCGGCGCAGCGATACAATCCTGATGCGCTCGTGTCACTCGGACATGGCACATCTCAGATCGGCAGGAGGGCTCTGTGATTTTGCCCTACTGATCACATGACGCCTGTGTCCAATCACAACTGTCATGTGCTGCTTAATATATCACACCCACTTTCAGATGACATTGACATAAGATAGTCAATGTTATATGACATGTATGGATGGAGTATTACATTTTTTTTTTGGTATTTTATATGGCAAGTAGGTAGTTGATGGTGTTATATGGTGGGAGGTGCTAAACAATCTATGCCACAGTGGTTTTTTATCAGTATTTAGGCATGAGCCCGATGTTTGATTCGACTCAAACATCAGGTGTTTGCCTATTCGCCGAATAGTGAACAATTTGCGGTGTTCCTGTCAAATTCGAAAGCCCTTTAAAAGTCGATGGGAGAAATCAAAAGTGATAATTTTAAAGGCTTATATGCAAGTTATTATCATAAAAAGTGTTTGGGGACCCAGGTCCTGCCCCAGGGGACATGTATCAATGCAAAAAAAAGGCGTTTTTTCGGGAGCAGTGATTTTAATAATGCTTAAAGTGAAACAATAAAAATGAAATATTCTTTTATATATCGTTCCTGGGGGGTATCTATAGTATGCCTGTAAAGTAGCGTATGTTTCCCGTGTTTAGAACTGTCCCTGCACAAAATGTAATTTCTAAAGGAAAAAAAGTAATTTAAAACTACTCGCGGCTATAATGAATTGTCGGGTCTCGGCAATACAGATAAAAGTAATTGAAAAAAACGGCATGGGTCCCCCCCCCAGTCCATTACCAGCCCCTTTGGGTCTGGTATGAATATTAAGGGGAACCTCGAACCAAAATTGAAAAAAAACAATTGTGTGGGGGTCCCCCAAATTCCATACCAGGCCTTTCAGGTCTTTTTAAGAAATGGCGTAGGGGTCCCCCTCAAAGTCCATACCAGACCCTTTAGGTCTGGTGTGGATTTTAAGGGAAACCCTGGGCCAAAATTTTAAAAATTGGCACGGGGTCCCCCCAAAAATCTATACCAGACCCTTATCCGAGCACGCAACCTAGCAGATCACAGGAAAAGAGGGGGGATGAGAGAGTGCCCCCTCCTGAACCATACCAGGCCACATGCCCTCAACATGGGGAGGATGCTTTGGGGTCTGAGGGCCTCATCCCCATAACCCTTGCCTGGTGGTTGTGGGGGTCTGAGGGCGGGGGGCTTATCGGAATTTGGAAGCCCCCTTTAACAAGGGGATCCCCAGATCCCATCCCCCCCCCATGTGAATTGGTAACAGGTACATTGTACCCATACCATTTCACCCAAAAAAGTGTCAAAAATTATTTAAAAAAAGCCACCTCCCCATGGCATTAAAGGGGGTGGGGTCATCCGTTTATGTCAACGGGTGGCCCCGCCCTCAGTTATATAACAGCTGTCACAGCGGGAGAAGCGTCACTCGGCGGCCGCCTCCAATGGAGGTGGAACTCTTGCGGGGTTTTTTTGGTCATCGGCGCAAGATGGATTTACATCACTGGACATTTTTATTTTTTTATATTTTAATAAAGGACTTGTCCCATGCTGTCTATTGTCACAACCACCGAGCTAGGGCCGTGGGGATGAGGCCCTTGTCCCCATCAACATGGGGACAAGGTGCTTTGGGGGGTCAGACCCAAAAGCATCCTCCCCATGTTGAGGGCATGTCGCCTGGCCGCTCTCTCACCCCCCCTCTTTTCCTGCGGCCTGCCAGGTTGCATGCTTGTATAAGGGTCTGGTATGGATTTTGAGGGGACCCCTACCCTTTTTTTTTTTTAATTGCGCAGTGTTTCGCTTAATATCCATACCAGACCACGCGATTTTTTTTAATTTTGGTTCTGGGTTCCCCTTAATATTCATAACAGACCCAATGGGCCTGGTAATGGACTGGGGGGGTTGAACCCATGCCATTTTTGTCAATGAGTTTTAGCTGTATTGCCGAGACCCGACAATTCATTATAGCCGCGAGCCTATTCCTTTAAAAATGTAATTTTGCTGCAGTACTGTTCTAAACACAGGAAAGATGTGCTACTTTACAGACATACTAAAGACAGCCCCCAAGCACGTTATTTAACTTTTATTGTTTCACTTTAAGCATTCCTTAAATCACTGCTCCTGAAAAAACGGGCGTTTTAAAAATAAAATTATTTGCATTGATACATGTTGCCTGGGGCAGGACCCGGGTCCCCAAACATTTTTTAATGACAATACCATGCATATACAATTAGCACTATTGATTTTTCATGTTATTCTGCCATAGACTTTTAAACGGTGTTCCGCGGCTTTTGAATTTGCAGCGAATAGCACATAATGTTTGCTATTAGGCTAACAGGCGAACACCTGATGTTCGAGTCGAACTTACGTTCGACTTGAACATCGGGGCTCATCCCTACTTGTAAACAACAAGTTTGTTAGGTCTGGTCCTTAAGTGGTTAAAAGTCTGCTTTCTCCTACAGACAGTTCTCTGTACATTTATGGATGTGGTACCCAACATCTGTATTCACCGGCTTGTTTTATATTCTGTACTGTAGCTTTTCAACATTTTTTGGAAGTGTGCAATCTCAAGGCTTGATATATTTGTGCAGTTATAAAAAAAACTATTCATCTTCTTTACATTCTGGGTGAATGGGGCAAAAAATATTATTAGAATATTTTCTCTCCTGGTGAAATGCTATTCTTAATATTAAATAGAGTGAATTGGGAAAATACCACATTATGACCACTAGATGGAGCTGATGGCATTAGAGAATAAATATTTTGTTCCTACCATCCAGCTCCATCCAGTGGCCATAATGATGTATTTTCCACATTCAGTTTATTCTGTATGAAGAAAAACATTCAACCCAGAGAAAAAAATAGCCTAATAACATTCAATTTTGCTGCATTCACTAAGAATGAATGTACATGCAATTTCATAGGATGAATACAGAAACATGTACAGTGGAACCTTGGATCAAGAGCATAATCCGTTCCAGTAGAATGCTCGTAATCCAAAGCATTTGCATTTCAAAGCGAGTTTCCCCATAGAAGTCAATGGAAACTAAAATAATTTGTTCCGCATTGACTTCTATGACATGCAATACTATGCAATGGCGCCATTTCAGGTTTCCCACCCACCCGTTCCCCCAGCTTTCATACACACTATTTCTCTTTGTACATTTTCTTATTCTCACATTCAGGGTATGCCTTCTTCTCAGGCATACCGACCAGCTAGGCCAAGGCACACCTCAGGCCTTGGTTGTTAGGGTCATCGCAGTTCTTAATCGAGGACTCTGACTGCAAATGAATAAATGGTTGTGGAACGAATCATCTGAGTTTCCATTATTTCTTATGGGGAAATTTGCTTTGAATTGCAAGCGTGTTTCTGGAACAAATTATGCTCGCAATCCAAGGTTTTACTGTACTAGTTTTCAATAAATAACAATAATATTCATTTTTTTGTTTACAAACTTTTATTAAAGAAATAAATGGTGGTACAAATCCAAAAAAATGAAGGCATATACAAAAGGAAGGTGAAAACATATGAAAAGTCCGTCTGAGTACACACATTAGTATAGCACTTAAAGGCCACAATTAATTATTCATAATAGCAGAAAAACTGAAGACTGGAGTAATAATGTCTCAAGCGGAGGTCAAACAATATCACCTAGCATATGACAAACAAGGGGAAATTAGATAGGGTTAAAGAACAGGGAGGAGTGTTCGAACCAGGGAGACCATTTATTGTTATAAATATGATTGGTATTTTGTAGGGTATGAAAGATTTTTTCCATTAAACTTATGTTATTGATTCTCGATTTGAGTGGAGCTAAGGGGATCGTAGGTGATTTCCAATGGAAAGCTATTAACCAGTGTATAGCGACGCATATTGTGTGAATCAATCTTAAATGACAAGTGGATAGACCCGTAATTGGGGAAAAAAGAAGGCAATTGTGTAGTGTTAAAGCGGAGGTTCACCCGTATATATGACTATTTCCCCCTAGATGGATGCTCGTTTTGTCTAGGGGAATCGGCTAGATGTTTTAAAATATGAGCAGTACTTACGGTTTACGAGATGCATCTTCTCCGCCGCTTCCGGGTATGGGCTGCGGGACTGGGCGTTCCTATTTTGATTGACAGTCTTCCGAGAGGCTTCCGACGGTCGCATCCATCGCGTCACGATTTTCCGAAAGACGCAGGCGCAGTATAGAGCCGCACCGACGTTCGGCTTCTTTCGGCTACTAGTGATGCGATGGATGCGACCGTCGGAAGCCTCTCGGAAGACTGTCAATCAAGAAGGAACGCCCGCTCCCGAAGACCCATACCCGGAAGCGACGGAGAAGATGCATCTCGAAAACGGGTAAGTACGGATCATATTTTAAAACAACTAGCCGATTCCCCTAGACAAAACGAGCAGGAATCTAAGGGGAAAAGGTCAAAAAAACAAATAAATGGGTGAACTCCCGCTTTAAAGTAATGATATTGTCAGAGATTTTGGAGGCAAATTTCTCCAACTGTGACCAAATACCTTTAATTTTGTCACAATACCAGAAGATGTGAGGAAACGAGCCTAAGGAGTTACAATCTCTAAAACAAGACGGGGAAGAAATGGGAAAGATTGAGTGACGTTTAATTGGTGTATAGTACCATCTCGTAAATACCGTATTTATCGGGGTATTGCGTGCTCCGGCGTATAGCGCGCACCTCTAAAGTGGACAAGCATTCCTGTAAAAAAAACATTTTAGTACTTACAGTTTTGGTGTCTTGTGCGGCGTCCATCGGCGACCTCGTCGGGTCCGGCGTCCGTCTGCGGCTTCGGTGGTGTCCTCCTCGTCGGGTCCGGCGTCCTTCTGCGGCGTCCTCCCCGCTCGATCCCCGCCGAGTTTGAACCACTGTGCCGGCATATACCGAGCGCAGTACACTCGGGTATAGTCGGGCAGGCTCGGCTCCTCTCGCGGTCACGTCCTGTGCGTCCTGTACGTCCAGGACGTGACCGGGAGAGGAGCCGATCCTGCCCGACTATACCCGAGTGTACTGCGCTCGGTATATGCCGGCGCAGTGGTTCAAACTCGGCGCGGGAAGCGGGTATCGGCGTATATCGAGCACCCACGATTTTGCCCTGATATTCAGGGCAAAAAAGTGCGCGGTATACGCCGATAAATACAGTAGCTTCAGGGCAGTTTCTTTAATAGAGATGGACTTAGTGCACTTCTGTAGGTTGTTTATACAATTGTCCCAATTCACCGTAGAGTATGTAAAGTTTTCTTCTTGTTCCCCTTTAAGCATGTAAGGAAGTTTATTTATATCTGTGTTGTTAAAGTTAGAGTAAAGATCAGAAATTAAACCTTGTTTTCTGGGTGATTTAAGGCATAGATAATCGAAAAGGGTGGGGGGTTGGGTGTTCAAAGTCTGGAAGTGTGTGTCGAAGAATTGCTTGATATGAAGGAAATAGTCATACTCTGAATCTGGGACCTAATATTTTGACTTCAGTGAGGAGAAAGAGATAAAATTGGTACCCTCTATAAAATTGGAGAGTGAGGTCAGGTTAGTCTTGTGCATTTGGGTTGAATTTAGGGTCGCCCAGGAATGAAGCGTATGGAGGGGACTTGGAAGTGAGATTGTATTTATGGTTATGTAGCTTCCATAGTTGGTATGAATGTCCAACTATTTGATTATGAGAGTCTAAGGCAGGAATCGGGATTTTATTACCCCAGAGCATATTTGAGATCGAATATGGCAATATAGAAGCCCTCTCAAACTCCACCCATGGGATCCTTGAATTCAAGATGTGCCATTGTGCTATTTGAGTCCATCTAGCAGATAAATAATATAGCCAAAAGTCCAGGAGGCCGAAGCCTCCACCCTTTTAAAATTTTTTTTTTTTTTTATTTATTTATTTTTTTGTCAAATTAGTTTATTGGGTTTAAAGTAAAGAGAAAACAGTAGATACAATTGACAATAAAAGATTACAGAAAAATAAAAATGGTATCATGTAATAAGAGAGTATTTGAAACATAGACAAATCCAATAAATATTTGTAGATCCTATGAGGAATATTAAAGGAATCATTAAAGCAGGTTATAGTCAAACCAATCATGTTAGTCTATTGCATTTGAACTCATATAAAATATTATAGAATATTGTGATATAAATGGAACCGCATATAATTATGATATGAACTATAGCTATGGAGCAATTGTAATTTTAGCAATGAATCGGTTCAAAAACTGGCCGAAATAGGGGGGAGAAGGATCTTATTCATGTTAAATATTAAAACAATAGGAGCAAAATTAGATATCGTATTTACATATTCACATTTACCATTTTATATAATGAGATAGCTTGAGCTATATATTTGAAGAAGTGAGAGATAAAAGAATGAAAAAGGACAGAATGTGGAGTATAACCCTTTTGAGATTTATATAAAATCAGTCTTGATAAACGATGATGGGAGTCTGACCAAACAAATTTATTAATCTCGGATTGAAATCTGGTGATAAGTATTTTATTAATTCTAATGGGGAGCGCTCTAAACAGGTATAATACTCCCCCTCATGTATCGTCACTCGTCACATGACTTAGTGATTCTACCAGAATACCCATCACTAAGTCACATGACGAGTGACGATACATGTGGGGGAGTAGCCTACAGTGACGGACCATCGGATGTCTATCCCGAGTGAGGAGTCCACTTAAACTGAGCGGCAATATACCCTGTCTATAACATAAGCAAGGATACGTGAGTGCACTAAGTGCAGCCTTTATCCAAATCTATATGGTACAATATTGCGCTATGTTTCCTCCTCTTTTGCATGTGACTGAATGAAACTGGAAACATCTGATCGCTTGCTGGAGGTTGTTGTAACCTGATCACATTGAAGTGAGATCTTGGCAATTAGGGAAGGATCACTGCAGACTGGCTGATTCAATCATCAGGACTTTTTCATGATCTACTCACATATTAAGAGTTTCTTCACCAGGTTTTTTTGCTTGATTGTATATGTACGATTCACATTGCACATGAGTTAATACGAGCGCATCAGTATTTATTCATTTATCATTTGGTTTAGTTCACCGTTTTTTGATTGCTGATGTATTATTTAGTTATTTTTTGTGCGATTTCTTTGAGATTATTTGTTAGTAGCGCTGTAGTCCTTCTCACTAAAATTCTAGATTGGTCTGCATTAATGCAAATAGATAGTCTGTATATAAGAAGGAACAGTTATAGTTACATTATCTATGAATACATGACCATTGTATTATACACCGTATTCTATCAGAGGGGAGAGAGGAAGAGAGAAGAAAAAGGAGAGTGCATATAAGGAGTAAGGAGTAAGAAAATTGAGAAGTCTAGAAAAAGGAAGGATATAATGCTAAAACAAAAATAAAAAAAGAAACTGGATACGGACAAAAATGACCTGTTAAACAAAACGGTATACCACCCTAGGGGGTCCCCAATCATAGACTGTATGGCTGGGGAATTGAAAACCATCGGGGAGTAGTGGTATGAGGTATTGAACAAGAAAAAACATTATCAAAAAAGAAAAAAAAAACAGAGAATATAGTTCCAGGGGAATGGAGTACCAAATATTGTCAGTAGATGTCAGTGCAGCATCATAAAATCTAGTACAGTTTCGGTCTTGGTGAGAGAGGAGAAAAAAAAAAAAAGGGAAAAAAAATAGAAATGGAACCTACTGTTACAAGATAGGCACGTAACTGGGAGTGCTTGAACAAAAACGGAACAGACGATCGGTCACAAGAAACCTGAAGAATAAAGGAAAGTTAGTCACTTCTTGTATTTCTGTGAGTTAATTAAAACCCAGAGCTCCGGGTTCATTCCTGAATCTGCGCCTTTCTGCAATGCGAGGCCGGGGTGTGCCAAATGGGGGCAGGGCGAGAAGAGGCTGGGGTACGTGGGAGATTTGCTGAATCCAGCAGACCCAGCTTGACCAGAATATCTTGACCCTCATTGATGGTAGTGGCAATATAAGTGGTACCATTGTGGGGGACGATCAATTTAAAGGGGAAACTCCATCTGTATCTGATCCTTGCTGTTGAAAGTACTGAAGTAATTTCTTTCATCTTTCTGCGTCTGTCTAATGTTGCCCGCGAGACATCTGGGTAAATCTGCAACTGTATACCATCTAGAACAGGGGTGCCCAACCAGTGGCCCGGGGGCCACATGTGGCCCGCGGAGCCCTCTGATGTGGCCCGCGACCTCCCCATTCAGGGATGGTGGGCTGGCAAGCCCAGATCGTTGGCTGCTGACCCGCCACCCCAGAGAATCAGTGTGATGAATGAATCCTGGGGTAGAGGAAGCAAGCGGCTGCAGAACAGAGCCTTAAAAGCCGATGCTTCCTATATAGTGCCAGCTCCTGTCACAGGCGGAGTGTTACCAAATGCACTCTGCCTGGGACAGCAACAACTGGCAATACCTGAATGAAAGACTGTTATTAAAGGTAAGTTTATTACTAAAATCACAGTGTATATATGAGCATCTTTCATACTGATTTTCAGGCTCAGCGCAGAACACCCACGGGTGACCTGTACTGAGCTAAAGACTTCTGTTATTACCTGCGGGTTTGGTGCACCACACCTGCAGGATATAATAGAAGTCTATGGCAAAGTACAGCTAACCTGCATGAAAGCCATAGGTGTGCACTGCGTTCTACATTCGGTATTAGTGCATCAGTGGGAAAAGAGCCTTAGGCCCCTTTGATACGATCAGTCCAACCCAATTGGACCCTCCATTCACCTCTATAGAGCATCAATTGTAAATGGGCTTGTGGCCATTTATACCCACCTACCTCCAATCCAATCTGCTAAAAAAAGAAAAAAACAGAAGGGGGATCCGTCTCCTTCTATCTGGGCAGATCAGTTTGGAGGGCCCATAGAGTAGAGTGGGCTATGTCGGTGTCTGCTCTGCATATGCAGAGTGGACATGGACCTGTCATCCGCCCGCTCCACTGATTGTGGCCCGCGACCGGTTACCAAGTCGCTTAAGTGGCCCTCGCTCTTCAAAAGGTTGGGCACCTCTGATCTAGAATAATATTTCTTAGGGCTCTTGCTGCGCGCATAATTTCCTCTTTGATTAGAAAATCTTTCATGCACAGTACTATGTCTCTAGGCGGTTTGTCAGGAGCAGGTCTTGCCCTTAGGGCACGGTGAATGCGATCACAAATAAATGATTGAGGGTTTTGTTCAGGTAGCAGAAATAGGAAAAAGCTTATTGGAATATGCAACTAGGTCTGTAACGGTTTCTGGGACGCCTCTAATTCTGAGGTTCGATTTTCTGTTTCTATAATCAAAATCTTCCACGTGCTCTTGTAACTGGATAGAGGCTGATGAGAGTGAGTCATGCTCCCTGGATAGATCATTAAAGGCAATAGAAAGCTCATCATGCTTATTTTCCAGGAGATCTGTTCTTGGCCCCAAAGCAGCTATTTCATGTGACACCGTGTTAGTGGATTTTTGGATCTCTGCCTGAAACTTGTTCAGCAGCCTGGAGCACATGGCTTCCAGGCTGGAGTTCAGATCAGCCTTTGTCAGTGGGGGGTACTCACTGTGGTCTGATGTGGAGGATTCCGTCTGGGGCTGAGGCTGTAGCAATGCTGGTGAGGAGGGGGGAGAAGAGGGCAGTGTATTGGTGCCCTTTGTCGCCATCTTGCCGCGTTCCTGTGACCTCAGGCAATAGTGAGTGAGATTGTGCTGGGATTTGCAGCTCCGCCATCCCTTCTTCTTTACCGACTGCATGCACAGGGTGATCAGCGCGGGGGTGTCAGTCGGTGGGGATATTTACATGTGCTGATGGCCCCGTTTTGATGGCTTTAAGCCGCTCGAGAACCGGAGCTCTTCTTAGACGCGGCTGCTCCGCTCCATGTCGCGCATGCGCCCCCTCACAATAATATTCATAATAGTAAATAATAATCAGTATAATATTCTATATCCTATTCCACTATGGATACATTGCTATAGATAACACATGGAGATCTGATGATATAATACTAATTTTCAATAAATAACAATAATAGTAATAGTAAATATTAATAATAATAATCTGTATTAATATTCTATATAATATTTCACTATGGATACATTCCCATAGATAAGACACGATCAGAATAGGAAGGACGGTTATAATTACCTGGACTGTGATCAGAGGACGGAGCTCTTCTATCAGCACAACTGCAGTCAGCTTTATATTGATTCTGAATTGGATGGGGGAGGGGAGAATTTATTATAAATTATATCATAAATATTTTTATATAATTATTTATTTTACCTATCTTAGTGAATGGATGCCACTTTCAACTGTATACAATCTATCACTGTTACATGTTAGGTATTAGATGTATGCCTGTAACGGTCAATGATTAGCATGTATCCGTTTTTTAATTGTTGTTATTATTAAAATATTTTTTATTTTTTATAAATTATGTTGTATCGACTGTTATCTCTAGCACCTTTAAAATCCCATATCCCGTTCTTTCAATATTTTTTAAAAAATTGGGATGTTGGTGCTATAAGATATTTGTTAAATGGTATGCTGATGACTGCCCACTATTCTTGAGTAGCTTAGTGAATGAGGTGACGCTGTGCACATGTCAATCATCCAATCATGTGCGAGCAAAAAAAAAAATTCAGTTTTTCTCTGCACATGATTGGCTGTCACTTCATTCAGTAAGATTTCCTAAACATAACTTTATGATCTGATTATATTATACTAGTTTTCAATAAATAACAATAATATTAATAATAGCAATTAATAATAAAAATAATCAGTATTAAAATTCTATATTATATTCCACTATGGATACATTCCCATAGACAAGACACAGTGAGAATAGGAAGGACGGTTATAATTACCTGGACTGTGATCAGAGGACGGAGCTCTTCTCTCTTCTATCAGCACAACTGCAGTCAGCTTTATATAGGATTCTGAATTGGATGGGGAGGGGGGAGAGGAGTGATGGGGGGGCTTTTCCTATAAATGAAAGCTTTCCTAGAAGCTCATAGAAATGTTACTTTCACTTTCACTTTAATCAATTTCACTTTCACTTTTATTTTAATCCTCTTGTATTTTATTGTATTGTAACTGTATTGTCTCCCTTTTATATTGTAAAGAGATGCAAAAACTGTTGACGCCATATAAATTCTGTATAATAATAATAATAATAATAATAATAATAATCCCTGTCATCTGTTCTTATCCTGTATGTATGGACTCTGCACAGTACCACTTCTCTTGTCCTGTATGCAGGGCTGTCTTTAATGTTGATTTGACCCTGGTCAAAAAAAATCTTGCCCCCCCACATGCATTTTTGCTCTCCACCCGCTCTGAGACATACAATAATATCAGCTAGACTTAAAATTAGTTTACTGTATCAGATCAGGCAGAGATTGCGATTGGTTGCCAGAGGTTACAGCACATCAGTACCACTTACTGACTGGTTGCTAGAGGTTACAGCACACATTACGGCTCACTGATTATTAGCTAGAGGTTACAGCACATGATTTCTTCTTGTTGATTGGTTGCTAGAGATTACTGCACTGTAATACTGCTCACTGATTGGTTGCTAGAGGTTACAGCACATCATCTCCTCACTGCAGAGGGGTATGATATACATATGAATGCCGCCTTTATTTACATATGCATGCTGCCGGCCTCAGCTATTTACATATGAATCCTGTCGCTATTTACATATGAATGCTCCCGTTATTTACATGTAAACACAGGGTCTGCAGGTGAGTCATCTGTACACAACAATAGGGCAGGGCTGGGCAGCATTAGTAGCAGCACTTCACACTGAGATATCAGGACACAGCACAGGACTAAAACTTCAAGGGACAAGGGAATTTAAACTGGGATAGTTGGCAAGTATGAGGTAGCTGCTTTGGGCCCCACAACAATGACAGGGCCCAGGGCGGCTTCCCCTTTTGCCCTGCCTTAAAGACGGCCCTGCCTGTATGCCGGGTGTAATTCTCAGTATCTGTTCTTATTCTGTATGTATGGATATTTTTATTTATAAAAACAGACAAGATACACAACAACGCACAACAATCACAACAATCACCGACATGTTCCGGTCAAATACCTAGCAGATAAAAAAAGGCATCATAGGAGAATAAAAAGTCCATAAAAAGTCAAAATATTACAAAAAAAACCTTCCCATAGATCTGAACTCCTACAACACTTCCCAATCTCCAGACACTTGATCCATCGCAATTCAGATATCACCAAACCTGCGATTTTGCTGAAGTTAAACTGCTCATTATGCATGGCCACTCTGGCCCTTGCATGCCATTGATAGTACTTGACTATGGTAATGATCATGTACGTTGTCCCTCTGTCTACACTGTGTATTGTTGGGGGAACACCATAAAGCCTGTCTGAGCAACTTAGGTTTTCCAACCCCGGGATCCCAACTCCGGCAGCCACCTCCTTCCAGACTTCACGGCTTCCCCAACAATCCACCAAGAAATGCTCCATGGACTCCTCCTGATTACATCCCAAAGGTCAGGTCCTTTCAGATGCGGCCAGACCTTTCATATTCCCCCTCAAATACATTCTCCCATGGAAAGACAGCCAGGCAATGTCATGAAACTTTAAGGGTAATCTGGGACTACTCAGCAACTTTAAGCTTTTCTCCGTGACAGCCGTAGTGCAGTCTCTGAGTACAAGTGGAGAACAGAAGAAGGTCCTACAGATCCTCTGGTATAACAATTTCCTTGAACTATTTTCAAGGTAGGATTTCTCAATCCCCCACCTCCTCAGAGACTTCAGAGCTGAGTCCAGATATGGTGGGAGATAACCCTGAGTACATCTCTTCCTCTTGAGAGAACCGCCCTGCATCCAGGACTCTGCATGGGGCAATATCCAGGCCCTAACACTGTTTACCCACGGAGGGCCAACACTGGAGTCCAAGCACCCAAAATTAACTTTAAGGAAAAGAGAATCAAAAAACACCTTAGGGTTTATCATATTCAACCCACCCTCCTTCTTCTGCAGGTAAGTAACCCCTCTTTTTATTGTATTCAATCTATTACCCCAGAAGAGCTGAAAAAACAAACTGAAGAGCCTTGCAGAGAAAGATTCCGGCAACGGAAAAACCATTGAGACATACAGAAAAATAGGAATTAAATACGTTTTCAACATTGTAACCCTTTCTCTGTAAGTCAGCTTGCAGTTCTTCCATCGCTGAACCTTTGCATTTCCAGCATCCAGTAAGAGTAAGCTCCAATGGAAGCTTCTAGCCACTGGGCCTCATGGGAGGCAGACACCACTACAGTGACATTATCCGCATAAGCGAATACGGATAGGGCCGAGGCATGGGGCACAGGTACCCCCTGAAATCCACATTCCTGCAGTGATCTCAAAAAAGGATCAATGGCGAAAACATAAAAAGGGGACTCAAAGGGCAACCCTGCCTCACCCCAGCCTCAACCCCAAAAGTACCACCCTGCCACCCATTAATAAGTGGAAAGCTCTCAGCCTTCCAGTATAAAGTTCTCAGCCAATCAACAAATAACCTTGGGATGCCATACTTTAACAGGGTCGCCCACAGATACCTATGATCAACCCTGTCAAAAGCTTTAGCTTGGTCTAAACTCACCATATATTTCCCATGCCTAAGAACCTTACACCTCTCAAACGCTTCCCTTAAGGAAATGAGAGCGCCAAAAATATTCCGCCCTTCTACCGTACCATACTGACAGTCTGTCAATAGTGCTGAAGAAAAACTCTTCAACCTAGAAAATAATATTTTTGCCAGAATTTTCCGGTCTACATTCAAGAGGGATATAGGCCTCCAGTTCTTGATGTCATTTGGTTCTCTACCCTTGAACAGCAGAACTAAGCATGATACTCTCATGGATGGAGGCATCAGGCGTTTCTCCAAACAACTTTTAAACACATCCACCAGAATCGGAGCCAGGGACTCTTTAAACTTCTTATAAAATTCGGCTGTAATGCCATCGGGTCCTGGTGCCTTCTTTTGACGGAATTTGTCAATAGCCTCCCTAACTTCTTCCACCGTTATGTCTGCTGTCAAGGGAGAAAAGTCCAAATTATCAACAACAGGACCTGGAACTGCCTCTAAAAACTGTGCCATCTTCTCCCTTTCCAAACCCTTCTCCTGAAACAAGTCAGCATAGTATGATCTTACCACTCCCAGAATACCCTCCCGAGACTCCTGCAAAATCCCCTGGGAATCCTTCAGGCCCGTTATTAACTTTTTAGCCACCTTGTCCCTACAATTCTCAAAGGGATCAGGTGTCCCTAGGGATCCATAGTCCCGTTCAAATACTAGGGAGTTGTATCTGCTATATTGGTATTGACTTAGCTCAGATTTTACTTGATCAATTTTCCTCCCTGCCTCCAACCCACCTGAATAAAGCAGCTCCAGCTCTTTCCGCAGCCTGAGATAACGGCTATATCTACTTTTCCCCATTCTAGCTGACGATTTCCTCAAGAGAGAAGAGATGTCCTTTTAACGTCCTCCCACCAATCCGCAGTACAGTCATAGAAGTCTAGTCTCTCTGCATGGTGTTGCAAGAGGTTCTGTACTTGTTGCTGAACAGACACATCTTCTAAAAGACTAGAGTTGAGCCTCCATAACCCCCTGCCCATGTCAGGATGCTTACAGGTTCCCAGGCAAAAGTAGAGGGCCGCATGATCTGAGTAAGGTACCAGCTTCTCACTCATATTGGTCACCAGTTCTGTAGAACTTACCAGTGCCATATCTAGTCTGCGCTTTATAATACCGCAAAAGAAGGTGAAGCCTGGCTTCCTGACATTTTGTGCAAAAACATCACTTAAACCGGTTTGCAAAATTAAATGATTAAGGACTTTGGAGTCACTACCCAACACCCTACCAGAAGAATGGTCACTTAGTGTCCTGGTGACATTAAAGTCTCCTACCATGACCACAGGGACTGATGTAAAGAGATATGGCTTCACATCATTAAATAACCCGATTCTTCCTGATATTGTTTGAGGCCCATATATGTTAAAGCGGTGGTTCACCCATAAAAACGACTTCCCCCTATTACACTGCCCCCCCGCATTACAATACGAATATGCCATTAATTTTTTTTTGGCTGCTGTACATACCTGGGTACAGCTATTCACCCGTGTCATCCGGGTTGCGAGTCCCGCGGGAGTGGGCGTTCCTACCATGGCGGTGATTGACGTTTTGACTAAAAAATGAGCTCCCCCCCGTCGCGTAAGCCGCGTCACGACTGGCGAAAGGAGCCGAACGCGATGCGCAGGCGCAGTATAGCGCCGACTCGCCGTTCGGCTCCTTCCGCCAATCGTGACGCTGCTTACGCGACTGGGGGAGCTCGTTTTTTAGTCAAAACGTCAATCACCGCCATGGTAGGAACGCCCACTCCCGCGGGACTCGCAACCCGGAGGACACGGGTGAATAGCTGTACCCAGGTATGTACAGCAGGCAAAAAAAAATTAATGGCATATTCGTATTGTAATGCGGGGGGGCAGTGTAATAGGGGAAGTCGTTTTTATGGGTGAACCACCGCTTTAATTAATCGGAGTCTCCTGCCATGAATTGTTACTTCCAATATAAGACATCTTCCCATTGACACCTCAGTGAGTCTGTGCACCGTCACATCCCTAGTATTAAAAGGGATGGCAACACCCGCATAAGACTCCACGGCTAAGGACCAAAATGAGGGTCTTGTGTGCCACTCCCTCTCTGCCTCCCGCATTGAGTCCCACAGATGTTAGATACGTCTCTTGTAAAAAATAGACATAAGCATCCAGGTACCTGAGGTGTTCAAAAACTGCATGCCTTGTCCTCCTGTTTTTAATGCTGTTCACATTGCTGGAGAAAATGTTTAGAGAAAAACTTGCCATCACAGCAAGGAAGAGAAAAAATAAGACCCCCATCATCATAAGTCAGAATCGGAGTCACTCTGCCGACTACCAGTCTCCATATCAGATTCTACGTATACAGGATCAGGGGGCGGACACCTTTTAGGGGGCGGGTCATCCTCTGAGCCAGTCGCATACTCCCTCTTCACTCTAGAGAATAGGAATCGGCATCCGAATCTGATAATGCTTCGTACCTATTGGTAGAAACTACCGTACCCACTTCTGGTTCCCCTTTCACTTTTTTAGCTGGCTTCTGCACTAATGTCCAGTCACTTTCGGGTTTACGGGTGGATTTATCTTTTTTATTCCTCCTCTTCTGACCAATGGTCTTCACAGAGACAGGAACAGAAGAAGAGTGTGCGGCCAGCTGCTCCTCAGCCTGCTGAACACTGTCCGCCCGTCCGTGCGGTAGTCTCCTGAACCTCTGTACCCACCTCCTCCCTAGTCAATGTAGCCCCGTTCATTAAGGCCTCCTCCTCTAGTTGTTCTGCTGCAGCCAACAATTCATTGTCTGCAGATTCCTCACCTATATTATGGAAGGCCTCCGGGCAATCCCTGTGGAAGTGGCCAAGCCTTCCACATATATTGCACTTAACCGTCTCGTAGGTAGAACTGATGTGGCCAACCTCCCCACAAAGATTACACTGCAAGATGGTGCAAATGCTCGCCACATGTTATCAGCTTTTTTGGGCAGTGGCGTTTTTGAGCAGTAAAAAAAACCCAAAACTAGTGGGTTCTGAGAGACGTTTTTCAGCTGTAAAAACGCTCTAATGCTGATAAACGCCAATAAACGCTCAAAAGGAGTTGGTTACTTACTGAGCACCTTGGGCATTTTAATTTTCAATGTGTTACCTTGCAGTAATGACAAATTCTAGATTTAAACCACGTTAAAGAAATGTAAACATTTTTTAATTAGAATTTATTTAAGAAGATGTAAAAAAATAATGCGTTTTGACTTCTAAAAAAAATTATCAAAATTGTCGTGGCCATCCAGTCTTGGGGGGATTTTTCAGGAGGTAATTCAATTTCTTTTTTATTTCTTTTTTATCCTCTGGTTTCAATTTTCCAAATTCCTTCCGGACCTCCATCATTATAGTGACCAACAGGTTTCCTGGAATAGCCCTGTGACCTCCATAGCCATCAAAGTTTACCTTTTGTGCAGCCCAATTTTGACATATTTGTAATGGCACAAGAAGCTTGAATAAAAGCCGAGCATATATATATGGTTTGTCATGGTGATCCTCCTTCATATGGGTAAAATTGTACTCTGTCAATTGGTTTAGTTGTATGTTAGGCAGAGGTTTTCCTTTTGGCATTATATGTCTCCCCATGTTTAGAGATCTTTTTGCAGTTCCCTGGCGATCATGGTGACCATAACGATTAGGCAGTATGTGATTTGTTCTGTCTCTCAATGGGGTTGATTCTAAAGAAAAAAAAAAATTGGAATTGTTTTTTGTATTTAATTGCCTTTTTTTATCATTTTTATTATAAACACAGTGACATTTATTCTTTATTTCCAGAGTCAGTCTGAGGTTTAGCAAAAGTTTTCGTATGATGGTAACATAAGTTTTGTTCTGTAACTTACCAAGTCTTACGTGTAACACGCATTTGGGTATTTTTTTTGTGTGTGCTTCCATTCTGCTTTTAAAGTAGAGTATGCACTTTTTGAGCTTCAGGTGTTGAGGTGCAGGCAACTAACTGAATACTCAAAGGGGACAATATAAAAGCATGAGATTTTGGCTGTAGAACATTTTAGAGGTTTGAGCTTTGAGTTTCAAAATGCTTAGTTGTAAGTGGGGGCTCAAAACGTATGTCAAGCCAATTTATTTATTTATTTTTAAGTGGGAGTAAACTCCTATGCATGATTTTTACCTATTGGTAAACCTATAATAAGGCTTACCTTAAAGGGGTTAAAAACCCTCATGTTTTTGCACCTTAACCACTTAAAGTGGAGGTCGACCCTAAAACATTTATCTAACATTACATCCAGCATAATTCGGACATGTACAGTATCCCTGTATTTTTTTTTTTCCGCTGTACATACCGATTTATTGTCATTCCCCCCCCCCCCCCGGCTTCCGGGTTCTGATTCCCGCGGGACTGGGCGTTCCTATTCAGAGGTAGATGATTGACAGGAAGTTTTTCACCAGACAAGGCGCATAAGGCCCGTCACCAGTTTTCCGTAAATAGCCGACCTGCGAGTTGGCTCTATACGGCGCTTGCGCAGTTAGCTGTACACGGCGGGCGCAGGCACCGTATAGCGCCGACTCGCAGGTCGGCTATTTACGGAAAACTGGTGACGCGCCTTATGCGCCTTGTCTGGTGAAAAACTTCCCGTCAATCATCTACCTCTGAATAGGAACGCCCAGTCCCGCGGGAATCAGAACCCGGAAGTCGGGGGGGGGGGGAATGACAATAAATCGGTATGTACGGCGAAAAAATAAATAAATACAGGGAAACTGTACATGTCTGAATTATGCTGGATGTAATGTTAGATAATTGTTTATCAAGCATACTGCCAACATGTACAGTATGCTGGGGTTATTTTTTTCGGTTTACATACCGTAGTATAGGTATTTTCCCCCCCGGCTTCCGGGTAGTGAATCCCGCGGGAGTGGGCGTTCCTATTCAGAGACTAGTGATTGACGTATGACAAAAGCTTCACCCCCGGCACATAATGCGCGTTTCTGAAAGAAGCCGAACTGCGAGTCGGCGCTATACGGCGCCTGCGCAGCGACGTTTGGCTTTTTTCGGAAACTGGTGACGCACATTATGCCCCGGGGGTGAAGCTTTTGTCAGACGTCAATCCCTAATCTCTGAATAGGAACGCCCACTCCCGCGGGATTCACTACCCGGAAGCCAGGGGGGGGGAAATACCTATACTACAGTATGTCAGGTAGACAAAAAATGATTTCAATGTAGTAAAAAGTAGGGTATTTATTCACATATATAAAAATTATTTATCAAAAAATGGGGCAAAACGTGGGTTGCATAATAGAAAATGAGTTGCGGCATAACAAAGAGACATGATTTACATGTAATGTATAAACAGTACACAACATTGCATTTATACGGCTATTAAAATGTGTTGCAGTATAAACTGTTTCTAATGCGTTTCGACCCTACTGGTCTTCTTCAGAGGTATTATAGTGTTGTGACTGGAAGGGAACACACATGGATTAGGCATCTCATAACATTTAATTTGAATCTTTAATTAAAAGAGTAACCCTGTAACCCTTTGAAACCACCCACCATTACATTCATATATAAAAATCTTAAAATAAAGGAGAAAGGGGTGGAAAAAGGGGAAAAAACATAATAATATACATATACAAAATGAGGAAATATTTTGATTTATTATTTACCGTTGGTGGAAATGTAGAAAAAGTCTCGATGTGATTGCTCTATGCTGGACAGGGGTGCCCGACAGTCCTCCCAGGGGTGGTCCGAACCTCGGATATCATGCACAGGCGTCCGCGCCAGAGGACCCCATTCAACACAACAGGGGGTCACCCACTATAAGTGGAACCCGCCTGGAATAGACCGACAGAGGGGGGGAAAAGGAAAACAAGGCGAAGAAAAGGAGAAAATGACCTGCAACAGAATAATGTATATTACAATTCTGAAGCTTTGTATATATATATACATACATACGTGGTAAGTATCTGTGGGTAAATAAAGGTGCCACAGGATATAGGCCCTAAAATTAATCAGTATTAAAAAGTAACAGGTAGGATATAGCGAGGAGAATGCCCCTAAATAGCCAGGTATGGAACACAATAACCTCCCAAGGGGGGGGGGGGAGTGAGAAAGGGGGGGCAAGGGAGAAAGGGAGGGGGGGAAAGGGGGGGTTGGGTTGGAGGAAATCATGATGTCAGTGAGGGAAGTGGGAAAGGGGGGTGAGGGGATGAGGAAGTGATGGGGAAAGGGGAACAAAAAAGGGGGGGGTGAGAGTGAAGGGCATAGGTGAAGGAAGTGAGTGAAAAAAAGGGGGGAAAAGAAGAAATTGCAAAGAGCAGGGATGTGGAGTGAGGGAGGTAAATGAGTGAGAGAAAGAAAGGAAAAACATTGAAGAAAAAGGGGAAAACAAGTGGAAAAGGGGGAAAGAAAAAAGAAAGAAGAATTATGTGACTGGGGTAGGGGAGGGAAATGAAGAAACAGGAAAAGGGAAAAGGGGAGTGAGAAAGATGGGACAGTGAATACAATTAAAAATGGTAGTGGAGCGTGTAAGTGGTGCCAGTGTGAGGTGGAGAAGGGGAATAAGTAGTGACTGTGAAAGAAAAGAGGAATGTGAAAAGAAAGATGATAGGGGAAGAAAACATAAAAGTGAAGGGGGGATGTGGAGAGGTACAAAAATAAAGAGGGAAAAATAAGGGAAGAAGAGAAAAAGGAAGAAGGGGGGGAAAGGGAAGGGGAGGGGAAAAGTGGAAGAGAAAAGGGGGGAACAATGGAATTGGAGGGTGGGAAAGAAAGGGGGAAAGGGAAAGAGAAGGGAAGAGAAAGGGAGGGAAGTGGAGAACGTGAGTGAGGATAAATAGGTAATATAAATGGGTGATGACTGGAAAGATGTGAATTGAATAGTGAAGAGGGAAGGGAATGTATGTGATAGGGGAAAATGGCAACCAGGGTGAGATTGGGATGGGTGAGAATTGAAAAAAAGGGGGCAGTGGTAAGCTGAGAAATGAAAGAAGGGGAAAGAAAAAAACCTAAGTGAGGAAAAAGCATCAGACCAACTTGGAAGCAAAAAGGGAAACAATACCTTGTAGGTTGAAACTTTTAGATTTAAAAGCATCCAAAAAGGGATCAAGCTATCTTGTAGAAAGACCGCTGGTGCTATAGAGAAACAGCACATGTCAGCGTGGTCCCCTCTGTAAGAATAGAGTAGGTACAGATGTAAAGGTTAATAGAGGGCAAAAAGAAGCCCCCTAGACAAAAGGATGAATGAAATTATTTGTTGCAAACTTACCCTGATGGGGGAAGAGACAGCGTGCTAATCCTGGAGGTTAGCAATGATCCTCCAGGAGAAGCAGAAGGGGCGGTGTTATATATAGTACACCTTATTGGCCAAATGGGGGGGGGTAACAAACCCACCCCCATTCCTATTCGGGCGTATGGGAACCAAACCTCCCCAAGTCGATTAGGGGTCCATGGTATGCACCTGGTGGTGAGGCGAGGCGAGGCGCATGGTGGGGGTGACCACCTCGGCGTGTGGAAACACAAACAGCGTCGACCACTGCCGCCGCTTCCGGCATGCTAAACGTAACGGCATGACGTCACCGCGTGCGCGCGGACCAGCCGCGCATGCGCAGTGCACGTCAAAGCTTGCAGGAGCGGTTCTACATGCCGCCAGCAGGGGGAGAGTGCATCTCCCGCAATAGACGGCCGTGCACTGTCGCCATCATGCGGGGGATGCTGGAGCGTACAAGTACGCTATTCTCTCACCCTGCTGGGCGGTGAACAGGAGACTGAAAAGCGCGGGCCGCTGCGATGAGACAAGTAAGGACACCCATGAAGGGCCACCGAGAGATACCCCTAGACAACAAAAAAGAAAGCAAACACACGGAAAAAAGAAGAGACAAAAATATTACATAATGGTAAAAAGGCCCCATAATCACATTACACGAATTACATGAATGAAATTGAACATGCCACAACATTTATGTGTATGATCTAAGAGACAACAATGATTTTCACCCTTATATATATGTGACTACATGAATATGGTTATGCAGGTATTGTTCTAAAAGGGCATAGCAAGAGAAGGGGCCTCAAGTGACAATTCTAACATAAGCACAGTAGCACAGCCAATACATAGAATAGTTATATCATATAGCTGAAGGAAATCTAAAGCGACAGATACCGGATGGGGTGGTCATGGTAAAATATGCCATAGATAAAGAGGATAGTGGCTCTATATAAGGAGAGTCATGAATAGTCATGGAGAAAGGGTATTTGACTGGTGTCCGAAAAACGGACCGTTAAATCGGATGGAATCGTATCTGTCAAAATCGTATGAAAATCGGACAGTCATCCGATTCAGTACGATTTACATTGACCACAATATAAAAAAAAATCGGACACGATTTTAATACAATTTCAAATCCGCACCAAAAAACGTGGTCAAACACGATTTTTGATGCGATTTTAAATCGTATCAAATCTGATGCGGTTCAAAACGGATGCACTTGGGGACCTAAATTAATGAATGGAAGTGAATGGATACGTTTTGCCATACAGATTTGTACGATTTAAAACCTAAAATCGTGAGAAGAAGTAGGATGATAAAATCGTGGTGTGAATGCACCCTTAAGAAAGGGGGCAAAAGACACTGATTCATTTAAGCCCGGCGGGGCTGTAGCTTGTAATCTGAAAATTCAACGCTGCTCATGTTGGAGCAGAATTTTGTTCCAGTTGCCGCCTCTATCTGGAATGTGAATTCTATAGAGCGCGGTGAAGGAAACTTTGGGTACAGTGTAATTATGCTGCGATACTGCGTGTCTCCCAATGGGGAGATATAGGTTGCCAATCTCCATGCTGTAAATGTGCTTCGCTATCCTTCGCCAAAACTCTTGTTTGGTCTTTCCGATATAAAAGGCACCGCATTCGCACTCATTGGGGAGTCGAAAAGTCTTTTCCTTCTTAATGAGTGGGCAGTGTGAGCAGTGACCACATGGAAAAGTGCCACGTGCAGGGCAATGTTTATTCTTCTTGACAGCATCCTTATACTCACTTTGTACTAAGCGATCCTCGATCAAAGTAGCACGTTTAACCACTAGCCGACCACGCACCGTCATTATACGGCGGCAGGTCGGCTCTCCTGGGCGAGAGCCCGTAGCTATACAGCGGCTCCTTGAGCCGCCACTAGGGGGCGCGTGCGCGCCGTTGGAGGCGCGCGCCCCCGACTCCCGTGCGTGTGCCCGGCGGGCTCGATCGCCGCCGGGCACACGCGATCGCTCGTCACAGAGCGGGGACCGGGAGCTGTGTGTGTAAACACACAGCTCCCGGTCCTGTCAGCAGGGGAAATGCTGATCTTCTGTTCATACAATGTATGAACAGAGGATCAGTGTTTCCCCTAGTGAGGCCACCCCCCCACAGTTAGAACACACCCAGGGACATACTTAACCCCTTCCCCGCCCCCTAGTGTTAACCCCTTCACTGCCAGTGGCATTTTTATAGTAATCCAATGCATTTTTATAGCACGGATCGCTATAATAAAAATGCCAATGGTCCCAAAAATGTGTCAAAAGTGTCCGAAGTGTCCGCCATAATGTCGCAGTACCGAAAAAAATCGCTGATCGCCGCCATTACTAGTAAAAAAATATATTAATAAAAATACCATAAAAATACCCCCTATTGTGTAAACGCTATAACTTTTGCGCAAACCAATCAATAAACGCTTATTGCGATTTTTTTTAAGATAAAAGTGATCACGTTCAAGGGTAGCAATGTGGGGTGCTCAATGGCAATACCCGACGCGTTTCGGCTCAGTAAGCCTTCAACAGGCCTTCAACATGCCCCTGTTGAAGGCTTACTGAGCCGAAACGCGTCGGGTATTGCCATTGAGCACCCCACATTGCTACCCTTGAACGTGATCACTTTTATCTTTGTCATATTCATGACTTTTACAAATAAACCTTTTGGTTTTAATTGACCTGCACTATTGGAGTTCCTTTTTCCATTTTTATATCATCCATCCTATGGCTTCTTTGGAGCTTTAGCTACGTCCTCTGCCTGCATCTCCTGATCGATGGTCCAAAGATCGTATTCAGAGCCTGTGGCATTGACGCAATACATCATTCAAGCACTGCTGGTTCCTGTTGTCCATTCCATTGGAGTTTCAGTCCTGCACATGATCTAAGTCCGGTTTTTAGTGGTCCCGGCTTCCAAAGACCACAATGTCTGGCTGACTCTTTGCTGTACAGTAGTAGAGTCCAACACCATCTGGTAAGCGTGTTTTACCCATTTCATACCTTGATGTGATTGTGATCTTCACGGGGTTCTACAGACAACTTGTACACCTGTTGCATCTTAATCACTGGATAGCAGCTCACCTGTTTTCCTGCACCAATCACTCCATTGATGTTCACTCATCTTCAAAATATAGACTTTAATACTTTTTTTTTTTTTTTTTTGTATATTGAGCACTGTTAGAGCTACTTTCATCCATGCCAATGGTTTACATATATGCTCTTACACCATGAGAGTTGTTACCTTACTTGGTACTATATATTTTTGAGTTTGTTAGCGCTACATTTTTTGTTTATCATCTTGCTGGCTTTGTTTGTTTGTTTGTATGTAGCAGCTTGGCACCTATTTCCATATTAGCGCAGTTTTTCTTTATTTTATTTAAAATTGTCGCTCTATTTTTGTTTATAGCGCAAAAAATAAAAACCGCAGAGGTGATCAAATACCACCAAAAGAAAGCTCTATTTGTAGGGAAAAAAGGACGCCAATTTTGTTTGGGAGCCACGTTGCACGACCGCGCAATTGTCAGTTAAAGCGGCGCAGTCCCGAATCGCAAAAATGCTCTGGTCTTTGGGCAGCAATATGGTCCGGGGGTTAAGTGGTTAAAAGTGATGGAAGGATGGTCGGAAATAAATGGTTTAATTTTTGGATCATCTGTTAGAATAGTCTCAGGCCCCGTACACACGACCAGTTTCCTCGGCAGAATTCAGCTTCCGACAGAGTTTCTGGCTGAATTCTGCCGAGGAAACTGGTCGTGTGTACACTTTCGGCCGAGGAAGCCGACGAGGAGCTCGACGAGGAAATAGAGAACATGTTCTCTATTTCCTCGTTGTTCTATGGGAGCTCTCGTCCCGCCGAGCTCCTTGGCGGCTTCAGGGCTGAACTGGCCGAGGAACTCGATGTGTTTGGCACGTCGAGTTCCTCGGCCGTGTGTATGAGGCCTAATTGTTATGAAAGATTTGTTGAATAGATTTGTGTTGACGGGAAAAACGTAGGATAATTCTGGTGACGTCTGAATCAGAACTGGGTATTAGCTTCTTTTTGTGTAGAAGTGTATGTCTAGAAAAGCGGTAAGTTTTGTTATAGGCCTTCCGTAAGCAATTACGGCTATAACCTCGAGAGAGAAGTCTGTTCTGAAGTTTACCAGCTTCCTCGAAAGCCTTTCCTGATGACGCAAAAACTGCGAAACGCGTAGAAGCTGTCTGGACACACAAGGAGGGGGAAGCACACCAACGCGCTGGGACCGTTTGTAGCAATACACAAGGTCAGGAGCGGGGCTTGTACACCTTCCGAGACACCACACAAATGCTGGTCAGCGGCTAAAACGGTTGACACTGCCAAAGATACTCAGTGCCGGTCAGAGGCACTTCTTTCTGTAAGTGCATTTGTTTTTAATATTTTAATAAATTAATTTTACATACTACACTATGATGAGCCCCTTGTTTTTGAGGAAATAAGGACATCCTTGTAAGAGGGAGAAGGAGGAATACCAGTGACGGAATAAGAAAGACACCATTGTGGGGCTTTTTATTATCCGGGGTCTGGTGAGTGTTGAGTTCAACCATTGGTGATGGTGGCACATCATTGTCGGGTGGAAGAGATAGTTGCACCTTTCTATATGTAACCAGTATTAACAGCATTTGAACCCACATACCCTATTGGACCACATGGGGCAATAGAAATATTGACTGTTGTTTCAGGGTTGGAGTTCCCAGCGCAGCCGGTGCATTTTGTATTTTAAATTTGGGACTCTTTTTCACTTCTGTTCCTTGTTTTTTTGTTTGTATTTTGGTTTGGTTTCTTTTCACTGTTGCCAGCCTTGAGCCTCATAAAGGGCCATTTTCTTTCACACAGGAATATTATGGTGCATTGAAGCTTAAGCTGACACCAAACTTTGGGGCGCACCCTAAGTATTGAGCTCACAGCACTATTTATGTTTATGTTATGTTAACCAAAATAGGAAGTGAGAGGAGATCCCTCCAAAATGACGGAATCCCTGGTTGTCACCAGGCTCACCAGAACTAGCGTCCCCATTGGAAAATTTCCCCTCTATTCCTGTTCTAAGGACAACTAAAAAGTTGGGATTTTATTTTATTTTCACTTTGGATAATAATGGTAAGCAGGACACATAGGGAGGGTGAATCCGATGTTCTAATCCCTCTCCACTCTATCCAAAACGAAAAAATAAATAAATAAAAATTGCCATATGTTATTCTTTAACCACTTAAGGACCGCCTCCTGCACATATACGTCGGCAGAATGGCACGGCTGAGCACAGGCACGTACAGGTACGTCCTCTAAGTGCCCAGCCGTGGGTCACGCCCGCTACCCGGTCCGAAGCTCCGTGACCGCAGGACCTGCGGACCCGATCGCCACTGGAGTCCCGCGATCGGTCCCCGGAGCTGAAGAACGGGGAGAGCTGTGTGTAAACACAGCTTCCCCGTTCTTCACTGTGGCGCCGTCATCGATCGTGTGTTCCCTTTTATAGGGAAACACAATCAATGACGTCACACCTACAGCCACACCCCCCTACAGTTAGAAACACAAATGAGGTCACACTTAACCCTTTCAGCGCCCCCTTGTGGTTAACTCCCAAACTGCAATTGTCATTTTCACAATAATCAGTGCATTTTTATAGCACTTTTTGCTGTGAAAATGACAATGGTCCCAAAAATGTCAAAATTGTCCGAAGTGTCCGCCATAATGTCGCAGTCATGAAAAAAATCGCTGATCACCGCCATTAGTAGTAAAAAAATTTTTTTTTATAAAAATGCAATAAAACTATCCCCTATTTTATAAACGCTATAAATTTCGCGCAAACCAATCGACAAACGCTTATTGTGATTTTTTTTATCAAAAATATGTAGAAGAATACGTATCGGCCTAAACTGAGGAAAAAAACATGTTTTATATATTTTTGGGGGATATTTATTATAGCAAAAAGTAAAAAATATTGCATTTTTTTCAAAATTGTCGCTCTATTTTTGTTTATAGCGCAAAAAATAAAAACCGCAGAGGTGATCAAATACCACCAAAAGAAAGCTCTATTTGTGGGAAAAAAAGGACACCAATTTTGTTTGGGAGTCACGTCGCACGACCGCGCAATTTTCAGTTAAAGCGACGCAGTGCCGAATCGCAAAAACTGGCCAGGTCCTTTAGCTGCCTAAAGGTCCGGGTCTTAAGTGGTTAATTTGGTTGAACTATTGCCTGACCGTGTGTCAATAAACTATCATGGAAATTGAACAATGACCAGGTAATGAAGGGGTGACGTGACACTTCGACACCCTCCAATTACCTATCCAATATGCGCTTCTTACCCAAATGCAGTGTACTTCCCGAGTTCTTCGTTGTGTTGATTGTCACACCCACTGCATTGGAAAAAAGAAAAGAAAGATGGGTTAGATTTGCCAATTAATTTATATACATACACCAATCAACCATAATGTTATGCCCACTGACAGGTAAAGTGAATAACATTGATAATCTTGATACAATGGCAGGTGAAAGTGGGTGGGATATAAGGGCAAAATTGTAATGGCTAGACGAATGGGTGAACGTTTGCAGTGGTCAGGACCAACCAAAAGTGGTTCAAGAAAGGAAAACTGGCAAACTGACAACAGGGCCATGGGTGCACACGGCTCATTGATGGAGGTGGGGGAAGGCTGGCTGGCCTGTGTAGTCCAATTCAATGGAAGAGATACTGTAGCTGAAATTGTTAAAAAAGGTAATGCTGGTTCTGATAGAAAGGTGTCAGAACAGACAGAGCATAGCAGTTCGTTGGGTATGGGGCTGGATAACCGCAGACCGGTCAGGCTGCTGATGATGACCTGTGACCACGGCCAAAAGCACCTACAACATACCTCCCAACCGTTCCGGATTTCGCGGGAATATTCCGCGATTCGCAGGAAATTCCGCGGTCCCGCGAGCAGCGCTATTGTCCCGCGTTCCCCCCCCCCCCCACTCAACAACTTTGATCCGCAGACCCCCCCCCCCGCGCTCAACAACTTCGTTTGGGGGGGTATGCTCATTTGTCCCTCATTCTGAAGTTGAAAAGTTGGGAGGTATGCCTACAATTGGCGCATGAGCATCATAAATGGACCACAGAGCGATAGAAAAAGGTGTTTTCTATTTAACACATCTACAAATCTTTCTCAATAAGCTTCCCTGCAGCTGGATAAACCATACTGCTCAAAACCATGAATTGTTATTTTCCCCTCTTTATTTCATAGTGCCAGCCCTTTCTATCTGTGCAAGAAGCCCCCACCACCTCATTAACAAATGGGTGGCATATAACAAACATCAATGATTAACTTTGAAGTATGCACATCCATATGGAGTTCCACCCATAATGCTTCATCCTCATCACACTCTCCATCAACCAGGTCCTCTTTCACACTCGCTTTGAGGTCACTTCTCACATAAAGACAGACGCCACCACCTTTCCTTTTTACCCTGTCTCTCCGAAAGAGAGCATAGCCAGGAATATTAAAGTGGTTGTCAAACATCAAATGTGAACATAACATATACCACTATAGGGGCAGATCCTCAAAGAAATTACGCCGGCGTATCTCTTTATACGCCGCGTAATTTCAAATTTTGCGCGTCGTATCTTTGTTTTGGTATCCACAAAACAAGATACGACGGCATCTCGGCTAGATCCGACAGGCGTGCGTCTTAGTACGCCGTCGGATCTAAGCTGCAATTTTTCGGCGGCCGCTAGGTGGCGTTTCCGTCGAAATCCGCGTCGAGTATGCAAATTAGCTAGTTACGGCGATCCACGAACGTACGTCGGCCCGGCGCATTTTTTTCCGTCGTTTGCGTTCGGCTTTTTCCGGCGTATAGTTAAAGCTGCTGTTCTGAGGCGTACTCAGTGTTAAGTATGGCCGTTGTTCCCGCGTACATTTTTTTATTTTTTACGTCGTTTGTGTAAGTCGTTCGCGAATAGGGATTTGCGTAGAATGACGTCACCGTCGTAAGCATTGGCTGGTTCCGGTTTAATTTCGAGCATGCGCACTGGGATACCCCCAGGGACTGCGCATGCACAGTTCATAAAAAACGTTGTTTACGTCGGGTCACGACGTATTTACATAAAACACGGCCCCCATTACATCCATTTGAATTCCGCGCCCTTACGCCGCGAGAGATACACTACGCCGCCGGACCGTATCCGCGGATAAATCCTCTGAGGATTTTGATCCGATGGAGTGTACACACCATCGGATCGAAATCCGCGCCGAATTCCCATCGCGGTGACGTGTCGCGCCGTCGCCGCGATGATGACGCGGTGACGTGCGTGACGCTGTCATATAAGGATATCCACGCATGCGTCGAATCATTACGACGCATGCGAGGGATGGGTTCGGACGGATCGATCCGGTGAGTCTGTACAGACCACCGGATCGATCCGCTGGAGGCGATTCCAGCTGATAGATTTGATAGCATGTCTTCAAATTTTTATCTGCTGGAAATCGGAAATATCCGTGGATAAATATCCGCTGGAATGTACACACCAGGGGATCTATCCGCTGAAACCGATCCGCTGAGATTTTTCAGCGGATGGATCCTCTCGTGTGTACGGGGCCTAAGATCCGACCGGCGTAAGTGTCTTACACCGTCGTATCTTAGGCTGCATATTTACGCTGGCCGCTAGGTGGCGCTTCCGTATAGTTACGCGATGAATATGCTAATTAGGTAGATAGGCCGATTCAGAAACATACTTGCGGAGGGCGTAAAGTTACCCCTGCTATATGAGGCGTAGCTAATGTTAAGTATGGATGTCGTTCCCGCGCCGAGTTTTGAAAATTTTACGTCGTTTGCGTAAGTCGTTCGCGAATAGGGCTTTGCGTAAGTTACGTTCACGTCGAAACCAATAAGGCTTTGCGGCGTAATTTCGAGCATGCGCACTGGGATTTTTAATGAACGGCGCATGCGCCGTTCGTAAAATACGTCAAACACGTGGGGTCAAAGTGAATTTAGATAAAACACGCCCACATCAAACACATTTGAATTAGGCAGGCTTACGCCAAACGACATACGTTACGTCACCGTAACATAGGGCGCAAGTCCTTTCTGAATACAGAACTTGCGCCCTAATTTACGGCGGCGTATAGATAGACAAATCTATCTGAATCCGGCCCACAACCTATAGGTAAGGCTTATTATAGGCTTACTTTTAGGTACACATTATGCATGGGAGTTTACTTCCACTTTAAAAATACTTTTTAACCAATTACAGACTCTGGGTGTGCTAGACAGGCCCCTAAAAATGTCACCATTGTTCACAAGGCATGTCTAGTACATTCAGCCCGTCTGCCCTATTGCCAGGATCCCCCTGTCAAAGTACACAGAAATTGATGAATCGTAGCTGCATTGGTGAGTACACATAGAAGGTCTTGGCAGCAGGAGCTGTAAAAAAAAAATCAGTCTGGCAAGGTTTATCAACAACATTGATAAACCACCAATACAGAAAGATAAAAAAAAAAAAACATTGTTTCATTTTGTATGTTTTTTTTTTTTCATCTACAGATCAAAGGAATGAACTTCAATCTGCAGATGAAGTCAGTTAAAGCAACCTTAATTGAATGTTCCCCTGTTGAGCCCCTTATTAACCCTTAGTTTACTCTAATCGGACCTAATTAACTCCTTATGCCGCGTACACACCATCACCTTATGTGATAAAAAAAACGACAGTTTGAAAAACGTCAATTTAAATGACCGTGTGTGGGGGAAAACGTTGTTTTATGTCTTGTGAAAAATGACAAAAAAAAATTGAAGCATGCTTCAATTTTATGTGTCGTTTTTCAAAACGTCGTTTTTTGTTTCACAGAAATTGACCGTGTGTAGCATAAAACAGCGTTTAAAACAAGGTTTTTACACCCGCGCATGCCCAGAAGCTAGTTATGAAGCGAGCTTCAATGGAAAAAAGTGCTGAACGTAACCTCGCTTTGCTAGAACATTGTGAGAAAAACGATGGTGTGTAGACAACGTCGTTTTTGAAAATTGAAGTTTCAAAAACGTTGTTTTTTACTTCACAGAAAATGACGTTTTTTTCCATCACATAAAGTGATGGTGTGTACGTGACATTATTCTCCTTCTCAATTTTTTTTCTGTTTTTGTTTGTTTTGTCCATTAATATTAAACTGAAAAAAAGCTCAAAATTGGAAACATTCACTTTATTTTATTTGTAAATATCTTTGCGAAGCTTTGTACCCAAATCATAGTTTTAGTGTTGTTTTAAACAGGACAAATTACAGAGTAAATGCACACGTTTTATGTGCAGTAAAACACTAAAATGCAAAAAAAAAAAAAAAGTGCCTTTTGTTTAGTTTTATTACACTTACCGTATTTTCCGGCGTATAAGACGACTTTTTGGATGCAAAAAAATGCATCCAAAGTCGGGGGTCGTCTTATACGCCGGGTACGGTCTCCGTGCAGCTGCGATCGTCATAATTTCAAAGCTGCGCGCCGTCTTCTCAGCACGTCCTCGCTGTCCTGTGATAGGCGGAACAGAAATCTTCCCAGCAGCGCCTCTGTTCTGTTTTCCGCCAATCACGGATGCCTTCTCATCCTCGGACGAGATGAGAAGGCATCCGTGATTGGCGGAACACAGAACAGAGGCGCTACTGGGAAAATTTGTGTTCTGCCAATCACAGGACACGCTGAGAAGACGGCGCGCGGCTTTGAAATCATGGACGCTCGCAGCAGACGGAGACTGTCACCGGCCTGCAAAACGTGAGTGATGGCACAGTGGGGGGGAAAGTGGGGGCATGCAATGTGATGGCACTGTGGGGGCATGCAATGTGATGGCACTGTGGGGGCATGCAATGTGATGGCACTGTGGGGCATGCAATGTGATGGCACTGTGGGGGCATGCAATGTGATGGTACTGTGGGGGAATGCAATGTGATGGCACTGTGGGGCATGCAATGTGATGGCACTGTGGGGGAATGCAATGTGATGGCACTGTGGGGCATGCAATGTGATGGCACTGTGGGGGAATGCAATGTGATGGCACTGTGGGGGAATGCAATGTGATGGCACTGTGGGGGCATGCAATGTGATGGCACTGTGGGGGAAAGTAATGTGATGGCACTGTGGGGGCATTTAATGTGATGGCACTGTGGGGGCATGTAATGGCACAGTGGGGGCATGTAATGGCACAGTGGGGGCATGTAATGGCACAGTGGGGGCATGTAATGGCACAGTGGGGCTTGAAAAAAAGGGGGTAGTCTTATACAGTGAGTATATCCCAAAACCAAAAAATTTCCTGGAAAATTAGGGGGTCGTCTTATACGCCGGGTCGTCTTATACGCCGGAAAATACGGTAATTGTCTAAGGGTTGCCAGAAAAAAAAATTATTGTTAGAGTACAATATTCACAAAAAGAAAGTCTTGTTTGTCCTTAAAAAAAACAACATATGTGTTACATTGTTATCTTAGTAATGACAAAATTGTCCCTAAATAAACAGGTTTATAGCAGAAATGTGAAAATTGCTCTCGTCCATAAGGGGTGAATAGGTGTGAGGGCCAATAATGGCTATCCTTATGTAGCACGCACCCTCTAGTGTGCTAGAAGAATAGTACATTTTGTAAAAACAGGTACATTTTAAGGCGTGGCTGGCAGCCAAGCTTGGCTGTGTTTTGATCTGGGCTGGGAATGGCTCAGGGTAGTGC
Organism: Rana temporaria; assembly: GCF_905171775.1. Classification (NCBI taxonomy): domain Eukaryota; kingdom Metazoa; phylum Chordata; class Amphibia; order Anura; family Ranidae; genus Rana; species Rana temporaria. The sequence goes on from NC_053494.1 coordinate 7,700,316, forward strand.
TGGGTGACTCACAAGTAGTATCACCAGGACCTCCCACTTCGTTCCAGAAAGTTCTGGAGTTTTCTGGGGGAAGAGGTGGGAAGGAGAGGTGGAGCTGCCTGTGGTATTCTGAGGAGCCCTGACCAATCCCCAATCTGGATTGGCAGGGGGCAGGCCTCCTTAAATACCCAGGGTCAGCCCAGCTGGGGGTGAGTTAAACGGGTGGGATATGGAGTGTTAGGCTATTGGGGCCTTTGAGGGAGGGGGGGTGACCTTGGGCCTGGGCTCAGGTGCGGATGGGACCCTCTTACAACCCACAGAGGTGTCCAGACCAGGAGCAAGAGAGGACAGTGGGAGAATTCTGCCAGGCAAGTCTTTAGGTGTTTCACAGAGGCAGCCAACAGGGCTGGTGAGTGTTCACACAGTCGGATGGACTGGGAGGCATGCCTAAGAGGACTGATATGCAGCAGTCTGGAGGATTGTGGTGGCACGGGCAGTGGAAAGGGGCAGCCACAGCCAGGAGGGCTGGCATTGCCTGAAGAGGTGGTACTGGAAGCAGTAGCCACAGGACAGCTAGCACTGGAACTTTCTATTTTTGCTACACCATAGGGGCCCCTGCCTGCAAAGGGCATTTGCTTAGGACCTGACTGAGCCAGTGTTGGGCCTACAGTGCTAGCTGATCCAGGAAGTGCAAGCAAGTGATGTGCTGGAGGAGTGAGGAATAATAGTCTGCAAGCAAGGAAGAGCAGGAGGAGAAAAGGAGATTGTATATACTGTGGTGAATATAGATGGTCCCAAACTTTGATTGTTAATTACCTGGGCATCTCATAAGTTCCTATCCCCATCCGAGTAAAATGACCCTCAATAAAATACAAAAAAAAACAAGTGCATGGACTGCTTTCTTGTCTCTGGATGCTTGAAAAGTGTGTGCCGGGCAGGCAAGGGTGACAGAAGGACCACTACACTCAGCAGCCCCTACGGGGGTACCGCTACACTTGGATATGATTATTTAACCGCTTGCCGACTGCCTCACGCAGATTTACATCGGCGGAATGGCACGGGCAGGCAAAGCAATGTATATATACACGTTGCTTTGAATCCTGCCCCCTAGCGGGTGCACGCGCCCGCCACAGTCTCCGTGATCGTGCCCGCGGACTCGATGTCCGTCTGTGTCCGGCGATTGGGTCACGGAACAGCAGAAAGGGGGGATGCCTTTGTAAACAAGGCATCTCCCTGTTCTACCTAGTGACACAACACTGATCATCTGCTCCCTCTCATCGGGAACAGCGATCAGTGACGTGTCTCAGTAAGCCACACCCCCTAACAGTTAGAATCACTCCCTGTGCACAGGAGAAGAGAATAAGGTTTTACCAATGGAGCATCTGTTTGTTTATTTTTTCTGAGACACATCGCCGGCCTTGAGCTATCATCTCTAATGGAGAGACATCGTCCAGCAGTGACCCCACATATCCAGCCCTTCTGGTGGAGCGGTGAGGACCTTTCCCTAAGATCATCGTGAGGAAAAGGCCCCCGCTGGGTTTAAGCCACAGGTCTGTGCAGCTGGTAAGCGCAGACTTCTTCCGTGGTGGATTTGTGGTGTTTTGGAAAGTCACGACAATTTGGATGTATGCACCTATTGATACCCTATCCCTGAGTCCATCCTTGTGTACTTATCTACAAAGAATCTCGCTTTTCTTGGGATTTCTTTTTTCATTAAAGCGGAGCGCCTCCCTAAAAATATATTAAAAGCCAGCAGCTACAAATACTGCAGCTGCTGACTTTTAATCAATGGACACTTACCTGTCCTGGAGTCCAGCGACGTCTGCAGCAGACCGCCATCCTCGGTGAGGGAATCAGGAAGTGAAGCCTTGCGGCTTCACTGCCCGGTTCCCTATGGCGCATGTGCGAGTCGCGCAGCGCCGTCCTCACTGGTCCCCGTTGTGTTCTGGGAGCCGTGTGTTTCCCAGAACACAACGGGGGGGGCAGGAAGTGACGCACTACCCGCAGAGAGGACTCCCGGAAGTGGGTGCAAATACCTGTCTTAGACAAGTATCTTCACCCCCCCCCCCCCAAAAGGTGCCAAATGTGACACCGGAGGGGGGGAAGGTTCCGTTGAGCGGAAGTTCCACTTTAGGGTGGAGCTCCGCTTTAAGACTTCGAGGGTTGAAAATTATATGTTGAGATTATTTGTTCTTGCACAGGATTTGTTTTCACAGGATCTTTATTTATTGGAAGATTTATGTTGGCAATATTTGGACTATTTTTGAGAATTTTTGGATTAGAATTTCTTGCACGGGTTTTGCTTTCACGGGATTCAATTCATCCGTTCATTTTGAATGTGCATATACATTGTTGTTTTTTTAGTGGGTTTATTTGTTCACATATCAATTGATGTGCAGATATTATCACTTATTAGGTATATTTTTATACAGGGCTGGACTGGGACAGAAATTTGGCCCTGGACTTCATCCAGACTGGCCCACTTTGACATGTCGCTCCCATGGCGGCCGGACAACTCCCGCACCCCCCCCCCCCGGTCACCCAAGCCCCTCTCCCCCTTCACTAGCCATTCTACTTTATTAGAGGAGAACGGTTGGTACTGGTACTCTTATAGGCAGTACCAGTGGGGAAGCTAGACATTATTTCACCCGGGGCAAAGAATCAGTTCGGTGCCCCCCCTTATGGGACAAGATTAGGCAGACGTCAGAAACTCCCAGGCCATAGCTGTTGAGTCAGCTGTCTGTCCCCCCCCCCCCATGCTCCTCTGTCGTCCCCCCTGCTCCTTTGGTACTCCCCCTGCCTCTTTGTTCCCCCCAGGTGAGCGCTGCGGGGAGGGAGAAGAGGAGAGCGCTGCGGGAAGGGAGAGATAGAGGAGCAGAGGGGGGCGGTGGTCCGCTATCACTGAAGCCGGCCCACTGAACCACCGGCCCACCGGGAAACTCCCTGTAGTCCCAACGGCCAGTCCATCCCTGTTTTTATATGTATTTCTTTTCACAGGTTTCTAGTATTTATTTACTACACTTAAAGCGGGGGTTCACCCTATATGAAAAAAAAAAAAAAAAATTTCCCTCTAACATTAAATTCGGCATAGTAGCGCGAGCTACAGTATGCCTGTCTGTATTTTTTTATCGCCGTACTCACTGTTATATCGTACATAGAAGATTCCGGGGAATGGGCGTTCCTATGGAGAGGGAAGGTGATTGACGGCCGGCTCTGGCACGTCACGCTTCTCCGGAAATACCCGAAATAGGCTTGGCTCTTCACGGCGCCTGTGCGCAGGCGCCGTGAAGAGCCGAGACCTACTCCGGCTGTCTTCGGGGAGCGTGACGTGCCAGAGCCGGCCGTCAATCATCCTCCCTCTCCATAGGAACGCCCATTCCCCGCGGCAGACGGAATCGTCTATGTACGATATAACAGTGAGTACGGGGATAAAAAATTTAAGACCGGCATACTGTAGCTCGCGCTACTATGCCGGATTTTATGCTGAAATGTTGTTCTGCAGGGTGAACCACCGCTTTAAAGCGGATGTGCGCTGAAAAAAAAATATTAAAAGCCAGCAGCTACAAATACTGCAGCTGCTGACTTTTAATATTAGGACACTTACCTGTCCTGGAGTCCAGCGCCGTCCGCAGCAGAGGACGAGCGATTGCTCATCACTCTACTGCTCCCCCCTCCATCCACGGTGAGGGAACCAGGAAGTGAAGCGCTCCATCTTCACTTCCCGGTTCCCTACGGCGCATTCGCGAGTCACGCTGCACCTGCCGATTGGCTCCCGCTGTGTGCTGGGAGCCGAGTGTTCCCAGCATACAACGGGAGGTGACTTCATGCCCACAGTCTGCCCGAGACTGTTGTGGCCAGAAGTGGGTGCAAATACCTGTCTTTAGACAGGTATCTGCACCCCCCTCCCCCCTGAAAGGTGTCAAATGTGACACCGGAGGGGGGGAGGGTTCCGATCAGCAGGAGTTCCACTTTAGGGTGGAGCTCCGCTTTAAGATATTTCATTAATTTTACCTAGCCATTCATACTGGTTGTGTTGGTTTTCACACAATTTAGTATTTGGAGCGCAACCCTTATTTCTTTATTTTTGTTTTTGTGTCATCCCACATGGTGTTGCAGCCTACTAGTAATTTATCAACGCAGTTTTTTTTTTCTTTTTATACAACAAAAAAGCCCTGGGTTGTTGTGATAAGCACTGGTGAGTGAAGGAGCATTTTCCACTATTATATAAAGTAAAAATTCTATTTCTTACCTCTAAGTTCTTTTTCAAGGTCCAGACTAGATTGGCGCTCATTGATTTCTTTCAGGAGCTTCACAATAATGTCAGGTGCACAATCCACAGTGTAATGGCGACATATAACATCCACCAATTCTTCTGCAGTTTTTTTTTCAATATTCGTTAGAGAAATTTTGGAAAATCCTGGCTTCTCAAATTCATTAAGTTTTCTCCTGAAGGACTCTAATGATGTTTCTTCAATGTTTAGTAGAGCGTTCGCCAAAATACTTTTAATATTTCCAGCCATGGCATCGGATATGAAAAAACTGTTACTTGACACTAAACAACAAAGCAAATGATGTGATTAAATATATCCAAACAGCTTTGTTCCATAGACACATTCAGGTACTTACATTGGTTGCAGTGTAATGATTTCTAATCAGTTCTGTGTTGCACCCGTCTCCATATCACTGCAGGGCGGAAGCGACGTCAAAAACGTCACTTCCGCCCAATGCTCTTAACCACTTGCCGACCGCCACCGGTAGATATACGTCGGCAGAATGGCTCCTGTGGTAAAAGCAATGTACAGGTACGTTGCTTTGAAATTCCCACCGTGCGGGCACCCACGCACCCTCCGCGAGCTCCGGGACCGTGCCCGCGGGCACGATGTGCGCCGGTGTTCCGCAATCGTGTGATGGAGCTGCAGAACAGGGGGATGCCTGTGTAAACAAGGCATTTCCCTGTTCTGTCTAGTGACAGGACATTTATTTTCTGCTCCCTTTCATCGGGAGCAGTGATCACTGTCGTGTCACTGGTAGCCCAACCCACACACCGTTAGAATCACTCCCTAGGACACACTTAACCCCTTCATTACCCCCTAGTGTTTAACCCCTTCCCTGCCAGTGTCAGTTACACAGTAATCAGTGCATTTTTATAGCGCTGGTCGCTGTATAAATGACAATGGTCCCAAAATAGCATCTGATGTGTCCGCCATAATGTCGCAGTCACAATAAAAATCGCAGATCACCGCCATTATTAGTAAAATAAAAATGCTATAAAACTATTCCCTATTTTGTAGACACTATGGGCCAGATTCACATAGAGATACGACGGTGTATCTCCTGATACACCGTCGTATCTCTGAGTTAGGCCGGTCGTATCTATGCGCCTGATTCATAGAATCCGTTACGCATTGATATGCCTAAGATCCGACAGGTGTAACTGTGTTACACTGTCGGATCTTAACTGCAATTTAAAAATGGCCGCGGGGGGCGTTCTCGCTGATTTACGCTGAGAAATATGTAAATCAGCAAGATACGCCAACTCACGAACGTACGCGGACCCGACGCAGTGTTGTTACGACGTTTACGTAGCGGTTTTCCCGGCGTATACTTACCCCTGCTTCTATGAGGCGCAGCCAATGTTAAGTATAGCTGTCGTTCCCGCGTCAATTTTTTTTTTTTACGTCGTTTGCGTAAGTCGGTCGCGAATACGGATGGCCGTAATTTACATTAACGCCGAAAACAATGATGTCCTAGCGACGTCATTTGGAGCATGCTCACTGGCAAATTTCGCCGGCGGCGCATGCGCAGTTAAATCGGCATGGGGACGCGCCTGATTTAAATTGTACACTCCCCCTAGCCGCGGAATTTGAATTCCGCCGGGGGAGTTACGATCCGCCGGCGCAAGTTTGGAGGTAAGTGCTTTGTGAATGCAGCACTAGCCTCGCAAAATTGCACCGGCCGATCGTAAATCACATAGATTACGCGGATCTAAAGATCCGCTAATCTATGTGAATCTAGCCCTATAACTTTTGCGCAAACCAATCAATAAACGCTTATTGCGATTTTTTTTTTCACCACAAATATGTAGAAGAATACAAAAATACAGAGTGCTCAGTGATATTGAAGCATGCACTGCTATATAGTAGCAAACCTAAAGCAACACACATGAGTGATAATAAGAAATCGCATCAGTGTCCATGCAGAAAAACAGCAAAAAGATCAAAAGATCAAAAGGAACAATCAACAATAAAGTGCTGGTGCTTATGCCGAAATATTCAGCGTGAAGGTGGTGCAGAGAAGGAATTCCAATATCCTTTTGAAGTTTTAGTGAGGGTGTCCCCGTACCTTACTGCTGTAGGGTAACAGCATGTATATTATAGCCAACGGTGTTCCAGTCGTGTCCCAGTGAACTGTAATCTCTCTCTGTGGATAAAGTCCCCCTCAGGAGTCACGTCCAATGGACAACAATGACCCTCACCTAGGGAGGTAAAAAGCGGCAATAGTGCAGTATCGTTTAAAAGCTTTTAATAATAATAAAAAAGGCATACATTATGGTCAGTGGCGGCCCGTCCATAGGGGGCGCATGGGCGCTGCCCCCCCACCCCAGGCAGTCAAAAAAATAAATACAAATTTATATATATTTTATTTTTTTAAATGTCCCTTTAAGAATTTTTTTTAAATGTACTGTGTGCGGGCGCCGGGCGCAGTGCCATATGGGAACCACCACGTCTATGCAATCACAAGATTGCAGATGAGGCGCTTCATTTGGGGGCTTTTAACCCACCTTGTGGCGCAATTGATCGCGCTGAGCACTTCCGCTCGCGACTGTAGTATGTATTACTACGGCCGGTGATCTGACGATATGGTTCCGGCTATTGTGATGGTTCCTGTAAGCACTGCGCAGGCGCAATCCTTGCCGACGGAAATCACCGAACCTCCAGGGCGACGTGGGATTTGAGGTAAGTGGCCAGTGGGCCTCACGTCCTTGCTTCGCTCGGATGGCTCGCTACGCTCGCTCGGCCTCCTGGCTCTTTTTTTAACATCCTCCAATCCACGGGGATGTTAAAGAATGAGCCTGGATGCCGGCCGAGGTTCAGAGATTTGCCATTGAGCCATTGAGCCATTGCGCCTGCGCAGTCCTTACAGGAACCATCTCGATATGGGAACCATAACGATAAGTCACCGGGAGCTTTGATGGACAGGCGAGTTAGTATGTCACTTCCGGTTTCCCCTGTGTCATGGCCCCGAGGAGGAAGCATGAGGAGCGGACTCCATCACTTCCCGCTGGCTTCAAAAAAGAAACAACATGGGTTAATTTCCTGCACTCCAGAGGAGAGCACACCACAGCAGCCTGCCTGAACAAGTAAAGAAAATGGCAGAAAACGGATGGACGGCCGCACACCAAAAAACTCTTGAGTTGTCTTTATTGAAGAAACATAAGCAAACACCGCAAATACACAGCAAGAATCGTATACAGCCGACGCGTTTCACACTTAGTTAGTGCTTATTCAAGGCCATGAATAAGCACTAACCAAGTGTGAAACACGCTGTATACGATTCTTGCTGTGTATTTGGGATGTTTACTTATGTTTCTTCAATAAAGACAACTCAAGAGTTTTTTGGTGTGCGGCCGTCCATCCGTTTTCTGCCATTTTCATTGCCTAGTGCATTGCCAGCACCCATATTTACCTGGACTTATCCACGATTGCACTCGGAACCTCCCTGGAGCGGTGAACCCCATTTTGCTTTGTTCTTTGGATGCCTGAACAAGTAAGTGCCGGTGACTTGTCGTTAAGGTTCCCCTATCCAGATGGTTCCTGTAAGGACTGCGCAGGCGCAATCCTTGCTGACGGAAATCTCCGAACCTCGGCCGGCATCCAGGCTCATTCCTTAACATCCCCGTGGATTGAAGGATGTTGAAAAAAGAGCCAGGAGGCCGAGCGAAGCGAGGACGTGAGGCCGACTGGCCACTTTCCTCAAATTCCACATCGCCCTGGATGCCGGCCGAGGTGCGGAGATTTCCGCCGGCAAGGATTGCGCCTGCGCAGTCCTTACAGGAACCATCTCGATAGCTGGAACCATATTGTCAGATCACCGGACCTCCTAGTGCAAGTGACACTGGGACACTTCTCTTTTCCTCTGCTCTATACAGTACTCACTCTGTGTTTAGAAGAGCTGGGAGACTTTATAAATAGTTGTTGCTGATAATATCTCCCGCCCCCCCTTTCCCCCCTGCATGTGGTCGGGAGTGTTCGATCTTTCTTGTCAGCAAGATGAAAGAATGAGGAAGACATTCTCCGGTGTTTGCTGCTGTCATGAATCAGATGCAATCAGAACTGTGTGAACTGCACAAGTGAACCAAATGTAAATAAGTGAAGAAAGTAAATAATTTATTAATGAAAATTTGAATAATATGAAACACAACCACCTCCAATAATACACAGTGCACAACAACCAATATAAGACAAGACCCAAAATAACAATAATCAGACAAATAAATATAGCAAAAGGGAATACCGGAATCGTGGTCTAGCAAGCCAGGGTCATAACGGGAGGTCAGCAAATGGGGGACAAGGAGCAATGGACAGGGAGAGGCTGGAAGGGATCAGATAGCAGGGCAGGGATCCAGGGATACAGGACTGACAGGAACAGGTGCAAATGGGTTAGGGATCAGGATCAGGTTCAGGTTCAGATAACAGGTTCAAATCAGGGCACAAGACAAAGCCAAGGCAAGGTGTGATAAGCTTGCAGGGTCTTTATACCATTACCTGCTATCAGGTTCAGGTGATACCTAATTGCAGCAGGAGATATCTGCTCCATCTTGTCAGGATCCACCCGCTGGTGAACGCCAGTACTGCGGGCCAAAGATCACATAACACCAGCAGGGAAAGGCTCTCCTGACAGTTCCAAACTGCCAGGAGACACCTGCTGGTGGACATCAGTACTGCACGCCAAACATCAGACGGTATCACCAGCGAGTGGAACCTTTCCTGACAGCTGCAGAGCTTGCATGGAGTAGCGCTTCTGCTGCAGGGGGTGAGTGGGGGGGATTGGTGTTTATGTCTGTCTAATGCTGGGTAGCCTGAATGGTCTACCAGATATTGTCTGCGTTGTGCTGAGGTCCTTTCTCCTGATATTTGCTAGGTGTACTTTAGGAAACACCATAGCTGTGTAACAGCCAGGCACTTGTTGATCTCCTTGAAGGCTAGGTTCACACTGCTGCGAATTCAAAATCGCGGTAAAATTGCGATTTTTACCGCGATTTCGCGGCTGCGGTTTTGCCGCGATTTCGCCCGCGATTTAAGAGACATCTGTGCAGGGTTCAATGTAAATCGCGGCCCAAAATCGCAAAAAGTAGTACAGGAACTACTTTTTGAAATCGGTGCAGTGCCGCAGATGCAGCATCGCACCGATTAGGACGGTGCCATTGCCGACAATTGCCGGCAAATACGGCCGATTTGAGATGCGATTTGACATGTGAAATCGCATCTCAAATCGTACCAAATCGTACCCAGCGTGAACCTAGGCGAAATGAGATCTTCCATTCCAATAAGGCCCCTTTCACACGGGGCGGATCAGTAATGATCCGCCCCGTGAACCTCCGCTTGCTCAGCGGGGATCGCTCCGTTGATCCCCGCTGAGCCGGCGGATGACAGGGCGGTCCACGCACACTGTGCAGGGACCGCCCTGTCTTTTCTCCGCTCTCCCATATGGGGGGATCGGATGAACACGGACCGTCTGTCCGTGTTCACCCGATCCGCCAGACGGATGGGAAAGTAGGTTTTTCCTCCGTCACACTTTGGCGGGTCGGATGTCAGCGGGCATGTCACCGCTGACATCCGCGGCTCCATAGAGGAGCACGGAGCGCCCGTTCAGGTCCGCCAAAAAAACTGGCAGGTGGACCTGAACGGGCCGCCCGTGTGAAAAGAGCCCCGTACACACGACCGAGTTTCTCGGCAGAATTCAGCCAGAAACTCGGTCGGAGCTGGATTCTGGCGAGAAACTCGCTCGTGTGTACACTTTTCAGCGAGGAAGCCGACGAGGAACTCGTCGGGCCGAAAAGAGAACATGTTCTCTATTTTCTCGTTAGTCAATGGGAAAAGTCGGCCCGCCGAGTTACTCGGCGGCTTCCACACTGAACTCGACGAGGAACTCGATGTGTTTGGCACGTCGAGTTCCTCGGTCGTGTGTACGGGGCCTAAGAGTCAGTTGAAGTTTGCTGTGGTGCACCAAAACTCAGGACATGGTTATATTCAGGCATTTATTGGCACATTGTTTTAAAGCATTTTGATGAATTCACATTTGCTTTTGTGTATTTGGCATCTTTGATGCTATAACACTAGAAGTGATAAGTGTATATGTATTTCCATCCAAATATCCTGACATTGTAGCGTGCTGCTATTTGGTATTACACTCAGCACAGTGTTTTTTTTTGTGCACAAATTGATGAGACAGGCTGCAGATGCTAACCACACCACTTTAGAGCTATGCCCACTATTTCGCTGAAACCACGCCCGTTTCCGCCAAGTGGGAGGGGTAAAAAAGGAAGGGCGGGGTCTGGCGCCCCCCCATGCTTAAACTTCACCAGCCGCCACTGCACAAGTGGCGCAGTATATTTACCATGATGATGATCCTTGAAATGCATCCTTAGGCCCAGGGGCGGACTGACCATTGAGTCACTCGGGCACTGCCCAAGGGCCCCATGCCATTAGGGGGCCCCATCAGGGTTGCCAGGCTCAGTAAAACCAGGGACAGTATGTAAAAATCCGTTTTTTTTTTTACATTTGTCCCTGATATGTCCGAAACTGACATCCTTTTGATGTGAAAATCCTGAGATTTTAGCTGCCCTGCCTCTGCACTGCCTCCTGGCATAGTGGCCATCTGTAAGCCAGAGGGGCCCCGTAATCTTCTATTGCCCAGGGGCCCCATGAGTTGTCAGTCCGCCCCTGCTTAGGCCCCTATCACACAAGGGGACTTAGGGTGACCACATTTCCAAACTACCATTCAGGGACACCCCCCTTCCCAAAAATCAGCTTGTGCTGTAACCAATCACAGCACAGTGATTGTACATAAGAGGGGGATTTATGATTTCTCCAATCACAAGCAGGGGGCGGGGTTTGTGCTTCTCCAGGCATTCCCGACCAGGGCAAGTACTGTCAGTGAGTAAAGCGGTGATGTGGCGGCCTTTTTTGGGGGCATCAGATTGGCCCGGGGGGGGGGGGTGGCTGTGTCAGTTTCATTTCCGGGACACTGTATTGTCCTGGAATGAAGGTGCCCGGGACAGACCTGCAAAATGCGGGACTGTCCCGGGCTATCCGGGACACGTGGTCACCCTAAGGGGACTCCACTTCGCTCAGCGTGCGGGGGGGGGGGGTCTGTCCACTGATTCCCCCCTGATCAGAGCATATCAGATAGATGACAGGTCCGTGTCCACTCAGTTTATGTGGAGCAGCCACGGATCGAGCCAACTCTGCTCTATGGGCAGTCTGGTGTAAATGGACTCCACTGTCTGTTTACACCCAACTACCCTCCGATTTGCCTAGACGTAGTAGGACATATCTCCTTACGTTTTTTTTTTTTTTTTTGCAGATCGCATTGGAGGTAGGCAGATGAGCAGGATCAGGTGATAGGGTTGGGGGCCCCATCAGGTAGGCTGTATGGGGCCCCATGATTTATAACAGCAGCCCTGAGGCCAGGGCATATTACTTCTGCTAAGGATGAGTGGATGGGCTTAGTTAGTTTTGATGTGTTTAGCTGGCTCTGGACGTCAAACCTTCCAAAGGTGTCACCCTGGGACTCGGAGCATAGTGCCAGCAAATAAAAAGTGGCTATATCAGCAAGGCTAGTGCAGTGGGCTACCATTGGCATTGCTAATGCGCTGCATCACAGGGATGGTGGGAAGCCCTCATAATGGGCACAGCAGCCAGCAGGTGTACAGACCCGGGAACTCAGCACAGGGATGGTGGGAAACCCTCACAATGGGCACAGCGGGTGTACAGACCCGGGAACTCAGCACAGGGATGGTGGGAACCCCTCATAATGGGCACAGCAGGTGTACAGACCCGGGAACTCAGCACAGGGATGGTGGGAACCTCTCATAATGGGCACAGCGGGTGTACAGACCCGGGAACTCAGCACAGGGATGGTGGGAACCCCTCATAATGGGCACAGCGGGTGTACAGACCCGGGAACTCAGCACAGGGATGGTGGGAACCCCTCATAATGGGCACAGCAGGTGTACAGACCCGGGAACTCAGCACAGGGACGGTGGGAACCCCTCATAATGGGCACAGCGGGTGTACAGACCCGGGAACTCAGCACAGGGATGGTGGGAACCCCTCATAATGGGCACAGCGGGTGTACAGACCCGGGAACTCAGCACAGGGATGGTGGGAACCCCTCATAATGGGCACAGCGGGTGTACAGACCTGGGAACTCAGCACAGGGATGGTGGGAACCCCTCATAATGGGCACAGCGGGTGTACAGACCTGGGAACTCAGCACAGGGATGGTATGAACCCCTCATAATGGGCACAGCAGGTGTACAGACCCGGGAACTCAGCACAGGGATGGTGGGAACCCCTCATAATGGACACAGCGGGTGTACAGACCCGGGAACTCAGCACAGGGATGGTGGGAACCCCTCATAATGGGCACAGCGGGTGTACAGACCCGGGAACTCAGCACAGGGATGGTGGGAACCCCTCATAATGGGCACAGCGGGTGTACAGAACCGGGAACTCAGCACAGGGATGGTGGGAACCCCTCATAATGGGCACAGCGGGTGTACAGACCCAGGAACTCAGCACAGGGATGGTGGGAACCCCTCATAATGGGCACAGTGAGGCTGCATTGATGAGCACAGTTTCATCTAGCAGTAATGATACATGATCACCTGATAAACGGCTATTTACAGTCCTGCATTACTAATAGTTAAATTTTTCAATTTGTTTGTGCCCCCTCCCCAAAAATTTGGAGTACCAGCCGTCACTGATCCCTGTCACATGTCATACTTGAGTACCC